>NC_060268.1:104217312-104368221 GCF_021613505.1 Equus quagga | reverse complement strand
GAAAAACTCATTTTCCAATTTAAAGCCGCCAAGAGTGCCAAGCATAGACTCACGGACTCATCCACTATTTATTAAACGTGCCTGTGCACCCCTGGTGCTGAGTCCTGGGGACCCTGAGATGCCCACGTGGGCCTGGACCCCACGCAGGCTCAGCACTCTGCCCCCTGCTGGCGGGAGGCTGACATTGCAGGTCATGTTGTTCCCCGCGCCCCCAACCATGGAGGCCAAGTACACCTGTGTGTGCCTGTGTGTGTGTGTGTGTGTGTGTGTGAGAGAGAGAGAGAGAGAGAGAGAGAGACGGGCTCAGCATCAAAAGGAAAACTTGCCTAAGGTGCAGGGAGTGGGAAGGTAAGCTCAGAGGCTCCCCTTGGTGGCCTGCTGGAATTTTGTGTTCTGGGGAGGGTTGCGGGGTGGAGAAAGCATTAATTCCCTGGGAGAAAGTATGTGGACCAGGGAAATGAGATCACAAACTTAAAACAGTGAGGAATTCCAACAGCTGGTGAAATAAAAAGGTGTGTGGGGAAGAGAAAGGGCCAAGAACCTGTCTGCGTCCTCCCTTTGTGATGAGGGGTTATCCTCTCTCCCTCCTTAATAAAGTGTATTTTTCTCATTATAGACAATTTGGTAATGTTTTGGGGAAAAAAAGAAGGTAGGAAAAAAAAGGCACCCCACCCAGGGATGCTGAAAAGAGGCAGACTATGTTTGCGTGGGGCGGGGGACATATGGGCTGTCTCTGTACCTTCTACTCAGTTTTGCTGTGAACCTAAAACTGCTCTAAAAGATAAAGGCTATTAACTAAAAAAACTACAAAAACCTCCACCCATACGTCCCGTGTGCCATTCTTTCATTCACTCATTTTTTTTTTACATAGTTGTGATCACACTGTTCAGACAATTTCATAACCTTCTTTTGTCATTAAACGTTCTAACAAAAGCATTTGCGTGTTATCATGAATTCTTCTGAAACATTATTTTGAATGGCTTACTATTCCCTATTGTGGGGTTTGACGTATTTGGCTCCTTAGAAAACGCCACAGTGAAGACGTTTATAGGTAAGACTTTTTCTTATTCGGACTTAGCGCCTTAAGGTATATTTGCGGATGTGTGATTACTGGATGGAAGAGACGCGCGTTCTTAAGCTCAGTTTGAGTACCTCTTGCCAAATAGCTTCCCACGGCCCCCAGCACTGAGTCAGCCCGCCTGTTCAACCACATCTTTGGCTCCAGCGGGTGCTTCCTTTTTAAGGTTCCTTGTTACAGGAGCTGTAGGAGATGTCCTTGGTTAGGACCGAGAGCAGATGTGGCATGCCGCGTGGGGTGCTGCAAGTACAGGACCAGCAGAGGCAGCAGGAGTCTTTTTCAGCCACACTCAGGGCGGGGCACCCCTCCTGTTATCAACAGTGGGACAGAGGGAACATGCCCTGGTGAATGCAGGTCCAAGCTTCTCTCTCTCTCTCTCTTTTTATTTTTTTGGTAAGGAACATTGGCCCTGAGCTAGCATCTGTGCCAATCTTCCTCTAGTTTGTATGTGGGATGCCTCCACAGCGTGGCTGATGAGTGGCAGCATATGTGATGCAGGGCGCCATTTAGGGCAGAGCCCCGGGTTTGATCCCTTCTCTGCAAAGCTCCTGGCTGGGCTGTGTGCTTTTGGGCAAGGGGGTCCTGTCCTGAGTCTCTGTTCCTTTAACACACAGTGAGGCTAGAATGCCCCCAGGCATAGCTGTTCTGGGAAAGAAAGGGATGACAGCCTTTGGGAGGAGGAATTCAAAGTCAGGCTTTGAATTCCTTTTTCCTTTTGCTTCATTCCCAAATCCCCCGGGGAGCCAGGTCACAGCCCACAGTTCGCTCACTGGTGGCTGATGCCAGTCCGATGCAGGGCCCCTGTCAGGGCTGGAAAGGGCACAGCTGACCCCCCGCCCCCCAGTGCACCCTGCTTGCTGCCTAGCGGCTCTGGCCGCCTCTGCCCAAGGCGTGCCCGGCACATGGGGGCACGGCCAGACCACTCAGCGTGTTTTCGGCTGAGCGTCTGGAGATCAGCCTTCCATCACTCTTCTTTCTGTCTTTGGGATGAGATCATGAGATGCCAGCTGGTAAGTGCTCAGGAAAATACGGTATCTTTTTAATCAGGTGCTAAGAGCGTTTTCCGTTTTCCGCAGCCTCCAGAGGTGCTGCTGACAGCCCGCATCTCCAGCCCATTTTGCGACCCTTCCAAGAGCAGAGGTAAAATCGCTTCTGGGAAGTTAGCACCCCCCAACCTCGATTGTCTTGCACCATTTAACACAGGTCAGAAACAGAGATGGGAAAGACTGCCGTGTCAGCAACACAAATATGGCTGAGACCCGGTTGAGAGCCTAGGCTGATCACCTTCTCTGAGTGCTGTGCTCAGTTCTTCATCTGAGGAATGGGGACAGATGGACGGAAGGGGAGAGAGAGAGAGGCACAGAGTTTATTGTGCCTTGAACTTTTCTCATTATCTTTCATTCGATCTCTTCAAATCTCCACAAGGCGGGGAGCATCATTATCTGGAATTTGGATCTGCCTGCCACGCAGCCCAGGTCCCCTTCCCAGTGCCCATGCACGGCACAGAGACTCCCTTCTCCTGTGTGAGCACCCAGGGACGTGGAAGTGAAACCTGGCCTTGTGACCCAGGGCCAACACGCTTCTTCACTCCCTTGTGCAGAAATTCCTCCTCCTGCAAATGGAACTGATGGGTTTCAGCCTCGACCTCCAGGCTGACGGCACTTGGCAAATGACAAACGCCCCCTAACCCTGGGAAGATGCGTTCAGAAAGCGGATACTTTCCCGAGCTGTTCGTCAAGGCTGCACAGCTGGCACGGGGTGGGGTTCCCTCTGCCACCTGCCTCCCTGTCCCCAACCTTGTGGTTCTGTTCCCGATAACATCTCAGGTCAAGTATGTGGCTAAATATAGCTGCTCCCCTAGCTGGGCTGTCATCAGGGCTGTCAGCAGTGCTGTCCCAGGTCTTCGGACTTCGTGTCAGGCTGCGACTTGGCAGTCAGGCTCAGATATGGGGTAAGGATTCTGTTTTCAGGAGTACCACTCTCCTTTCTACTCCGGTTTTAGGCGCAGGAACAGACCCCACAGAGCTGAGCGGGAGGCAGGTGGGGAGTAGGGGCTGGAGAGAGCCTGGCCCTGCAGACCTGAGCAAGCCGCCCCTCAAGATCAAAGTCTCTGACGCCTATGCCTTATGGTCTTGGGAACATTGTGGCCTCACAGGAGCTGTAGGGCCCATCCGTAGGGCCGGGGTAAGTCACCATCTCACCACTAGCAGGCAGGGAACTTGAGGAGCCACTGAACCTCTTTGAGCCACTGTGGCCTCATGCGCAAGAAGGAGTAATGGTAACTTCACGCTCACTGTTACGACGGATAAAGGAAAGCAAGGATGTGCCCACGACTCTCTTAAGCAGAGCTCCAACCGCTGGTGGAACCGGTGTGTATGGAATCTACCATCTCTCCATCAGCCCTGCCCTGCAGTGTCCCGTCCAGCCCCGCCAACATGTTCTGAGTGTCTCTATGTGCTGGGAGCTGGAGGCTCAGAAAAATGGTGAGCGCAGGGGCAGGCAGACAGTAAGCAGCAGATACAGGACAGACAGCTGTGCCTGATGGTGCTGAAATCGCCACGGCCCTCGCCTGACCCGCCATGCTCCCTCCTTCCCAAGTGATGATCATTTCTACTGTTCTCTGGTTTGTTGGTCTGAGAATTCTGAAGGAGGAAATTGGAGGGCAGAGGGGCACAGCTGGGTCTGGGCAGAGCTAAGGGAGGGGCCTCACTCCTGATGGGGAGGTTGGGGTGTCTAGGACCGTTGCCCCACCCTGTCTGAAACTCTAGGAGCCCCGTCCTATATCAGTGGCACCCCTGGACTGCGCTGCCCACAGCCTGCACAGCTGAATGCAGTGGTCCCTCTAGGGCCATCTCCCTGAAAGGCCACCTTGGCCCCTTGGAGAGACAGGCTGGGCGTGCACAAACCCTTTTCTCATCCGTCTGAGCCCCACAGGCTGCCAGGTTGGGAGGAAGGACTGGTATTAGCTTAGCTGAAGTGATTTATTTTTAACTGTGTCTGTTTCCTTGTCTGGTGCTGTGATGGAGTACACAGTCATGTGCCTCATAACGACTTTTCGGTCAGTGACAGACCGGTCGCATGTATGATGTCGGTCCCATAAGATGAGTACCATATGGCCTAGGTGTGCAGCAGGCTGTACCATCTAGGTTTGTGTAAGTGCACTCTGTGATGTTCACACCATGACAAAACAGCTAATAATGCATTTCTCAGGACGCGTCCCTGACTTTAAGTGATGTGTGATGGTAGTTAGTTTGCGTCCATTTGAATTCTTCATTAGTCCTAGAAGCATTTGTTTTGTAACCACCGTAGGCCAGGCAGTGGGGTCACGGCAGTGAATGAGCCAGAGGGGCTCTCCGCTTTCACGGAACTTACATTTGGGGCGTGCGGTGGGGGGTTCAAGGTGAGAGCAGAGAGTAGGCAGGGCCAGGCCTGGCGGAACCTTGAAGGCTGGGGGAATAGGATTTGCATTTTATTTGGTGTTATAGGAAGCCAGTGGTGGTTTAATCAGGGGGCCAGGAGGATCTGATGAACATCTTAAAAAGACCTCTCGCTGCTGAATGAGAAACAGAATGTTGTAGGACGAGACGGGCAGCTGGCCAGTCAGAAGGACATTGTAGGGGTCCTGGTGAGAGGGATGGTGGCCCAGGGGCTCAGGGAGGGGAGGGAGGAGGTCGTCTGGGGTAGAATTTGGCTCTGAAGGTTTGGATGTGAGGGACGAGGAAGAGGAGGTCCCAGCAGGACTCCTAGCGTCCAACACTCGCTCACCGTGTGCATGTACAGTCTGCTTCAGTTTGGAGAAGCCCCTAGGCAATAGGCTCGTATCCACTGCTACACAGAGTGACCCTTTCCGTGTGACGGAGTGATGGCCACGGATCGACGCAGTTTAATAATCACGGCAATCCTCAAGAGAGGAGCTATCATTATCTAAATAATTTGCTCAAGTCACTCAACTAGTTGCCCAGGGATCCTGGCTCCTCCAGAAGACGAGTCTCCGCAGTGGCTGTGGCCCTTTCCTCCGGCCCCCAGCTCAGAGGGAGCTTTGCTCGTGCCCAGAGCTAAGGGATCAGGTCCACAGTGGAGAGTGTGACATGTGCCCTCTGCTCCAATATGGGTTTGCAATTCCTTTATGAGCTTGCTGAAAGCTAAAGGTACCACTCCAACTGCCTGTCTCTTAAGCAGGAGAGGAGACTTACCCCGCAGAGGGCTCAGGGTGGCAGGGCTGCCTGGGACCTCCCAGGGGTCGGGGCTCCCCTGCTGAAGGGCCCACTAAACGATCTGGATTCCCTGACCCTGGAGACCCCAGCAGTCTCTTTGAGTCTGGAAGTTTCTGCAGAACAGGAGGGTTCTCCTTCAAGTGGCCCCGTCCAGATGCACAGGTGCAGAGGCTGCTCCGATTTCTTTGCTACCCAGCAGGGAGGGCTCGCTGACGGGGTCAGCTCACAGTCACACACTGCCACACTGGTGAGTGTCACATGCAGGCAGCAGAGGAGAGAGGGGCACCAGGTGATGAACGCTGGCCTCCAAGCCCCCAGGCCCCCTCCTTTATCTTACATTGAAGCTTCGCCCCAGAATGTCTTTGCATGGATCATTGGGCCAGGTACCCGGTCATAAAGGCCTGCTCTTCAAAGTACAGAGGGACGTGCCCGCTCAGAGCCTCAGGATGAACTGCGCACGTGTGTGTGTGCCCACACACGCTAAGCATTGGTGCATGTGTGGAAGCACCCACGGCTCCCCTGGGGACGGTGAGAGTGGGAATAAAGAGGCTGGCATCTGGGGCATTCTTGGCAGAGAATCAGATGGTGGTGATGCTGAGATCCAGGTCAGGGAGCAAAAGGGTGTTTTCTCAGGGTGGAACGGGGCACCGTGCACCTATGAGTTAGGTGCCATCATCTCCGCCTTCCAGAGGAAGAAACTGAGGCTCCGGCTGCCAGCAGCACCCACAGCAGGGCTGGCGGTGCACCCCGCTCCCCTGGCTTGCCTCTTGCCGTCACCCCTTGCCTCCCATGCAGCTATCCATTGTGTTAATTGAGTGTTTCAACAACGTTTGAAGGCTGGGTTTTGTGCTTGAATATATTGCCACATTAATAACTTCAGAACATTTCAGGCAGTGTCGATATAGTAAATTAGGACACGACGGGCCGTATATTCAGGGCAGAGAGCTGAAGTGCCATTTTATTACTTGTGCCACGGAATTAAAGGCTTAATTTTCTTTTAAAAGATGGCAATGCATCATTTCCTGCAGCCAGGTAAAAACAGTTAGCAGAAATGATTTATCCTTTGTTCCATTCAAAAATAGGGAACCGGAAACCCAGGATCTCGCTCTCTGTTATTTATCTCTGCCTGGAGGGCACTTGAAGTTGTAATCCGCCATTCTGGCTTGAAGGACACGGCCAAGCCCTGGGTGTGGTCAGGAAAGGGAGGTAGGATGGAGCGGTGGGTGGCTGTCTCTGTGGGTTGGGGGAGCGGGGCTTCAGAGAGAGGTTCAGGAGGCAGGCAGGTACGTTCCTCCCAGGCTTGGCCACAGGCTGGCTGTGTGGTGGGGCAACCGCCTCTTGGAGCCTGGTTTTCTCATCTACAAAGTGGAATAACGGCAGTTGGGGCCGGCCCGGTGGCCTAGTGGTTAAGTTCACTCTCTCCTTGGGCAGACTGTTGTTCGCCGGATTGGATCCCGGGCGCAGACCGACACACCACTCATCAAGCCATGCTATGGCAGGTGTCTCACATACAAAGTGGAGGAAGATGGGCACAGATGTTAGCTCAGGGCCAATCTTCCTCAAAAAAAAAAAAAAGGAATAACAACAGAGTTCCTCGTGGGGCTGTTGTCAGGATCTCATGAGATCACAGGAGGAAAGAAAGTGGGCCTCCAATGACTCTTGCACAATTATGTGACATTTGCAGGCAGAAATGTTTAGAACAGCTCTTTTACTCCCTGATCATAAAAGCAATACTCACTGAGAAGAATTTGGAAAATACAGAAAATAACAAAGAAGAAAATAGAGAACCTATTATCTTATGGCCTGGAGATGGTCAATGTTATTCTTTCCTTTTTTTGCATACTTTTAAAAACAAAATGAGATTCATATACATTTACAATTTAATATTCTGGTACTCGGATTTCCAGCTCTATATTATAATGTGAACATCTCCCTCATCATTAATGATTGCCCACAAACTCCTTTTCCTGGCTGCATACTATTCCTTTGGATAAATGCTCAGGACCTACCCTGATCCCATCTTGCTGAATCTTTACATTCTTTTTATGAATGCTTCTTTTTTTAGTCTTCTGTAACTTATAACTGCCAAAGGTAGATATTATTAACCTGTTTCATAGGCCACTGAACGTGTTTCCTGTGGCTCCTGGAACAAATTGCTTCTAAGTAAGGGGTTTAAACTGACAGAAGTTTTTTCTCTCACGTTCTGGAGGCCAGAAGTCCAAGTTCAAGGTGTCGACAGAGGCGAGCTGCCTTCAAAGGCTCTACTGGGGGAAGCTCTTTGCCTTTTCCAGCTTCTGGGGGCTCTAGGTGTTTCTTGAGTTGTGGCCAGATCACTCTACTCTCTGCTTCCATCTTCACGGCCTTCTCCTCTCTGCAGGCCTTCTCCTCGGAGTGCCCCTTGTAGGGACACTTTGTCAGCAGATTTAGGGCCCACCTGGATAATTAGGAGGAGCTCCTCATCTCTAGATCCTTGACTTACTTATGTCTGCAGACACTCTCCAAATAAGGTCCCATTTACAAGTTCTGGGGGTGAGGATGGAAACGTATCTTCTTGGGGGCCACCATTCAGCCCACGGCAGCCAGGAAACCAAAGGGCTTAAAGAAGTCCAGCCCCTTGTGTAGGGTCACAAGGCCTTGGGTAGTGGAGCTGGCATTCTAACCCAGGCCTTTGGCCTAAGCCCCTTTATTTTGTCGGAACATCTTCTTATGTACACGAGAGTCATCTTTTACAATTTTCGCTTTAATGAACTCTCGTCGCCTGACACTTGGTCTCTCCTGTCTGTCCTTCCCAGGCCTGGTCACCCTTGAAGGCAGGCGCTGCAGACCTCAGCCTCAGATCTGTCCCCATCCCCGGGCGGGGCCTGCCTGGACACCTGGACACCCAGCTGCTGTCTCCCCACCCTCCTGTGGGTGCCTGGGTTTTCGCATCAGTTCTAATGGGAGCCAACACTCGTAGTATGGCTGGCATGAGCCTTCCTCGCCCCTCCCCACCCCCCGGGTGGGATTCCTGCTGTCCCCACCCACCATCCACCCCATCAGATGCCTCAGGTATCGGCAGCACCACCTGGATCCAGACCATGTTCCCCAGCCTTGTCCTCACTACTTGTGGGCTTCTCTCCTGTCCCAAGGAGACCCGTGAGAGGTCCACCCTGCCTTCTTGCTCAGCTCTATGGGGCACCGCCCCAGATAGCGCCCTCCCCAGGCACTTTGACCTCCCCACGTGGCCAGAGTTTCCTGAGTGGCGTTGCCCTTCCACTGCTTTGCAAACCTGACTAATACACGAGAAAAGTTTGTGGGGTTCCCTGGGGATGGATGTGGAATCAGGGGAGGCGCCTCTGAGAGGGCATGGCCAGCTGGCTCGTCCCCTTTCTCCTGTGGGCCTGAGGGTCCAGCTTCGTAATCCTCCAGGGCGTTCCCAGCTCACGTTGTTTTATGGCTGTCCACGCCTGTGACCAGCTCTGGGTTCGAATCCCGCCTCTACCCTTCCTGACGGGGCCTGTGCTGTGGTCAGTAACATGGGGTAGGTCACAAGGAAGACGGCTGGATCCCAGGAGCTCGCTGCCTGGGTTTCTGCTCCCCGGCGGTGGCCTGCGGGGGCCTAGCGCCCACAGAAGGTGGCCCAGCACACAGATGAGTGGTGCAGGGGAAGCTCTCAACCCTAAGCAGCATCAGAGTCGTGGGGATGGGGCTTCTTTCAATCGGATCTGGGGAGGGGCCTGAGAAAGTGCCCCTCCAGCAAGGTCCCAGGTGCTGCCAGTCTGACGCCATGGGAACTGCTGGAGGGCATCAGGGCTGCTCAGAGTGGGTGCTCCAGAAGTGCATTCTCTTCCTGTCTCAAGTCCCTGGGGCTGGTGGGGTTCTGGAGCCTCCGTGGACCTCAGGGGTGACCTGGTGCATATTCCCAGCCCAGGTTGACAAGCTCCTTCAGCATCCAGGGCCTGGGGGCTGGCTGGAGGATGGGCCAGGGTCTCTGGGCCAGAAGCTAGCTGCAGCATGCAGTATGCACCTTGCCTGGTTCACTGCAGCCCCGGCCGCGCCCTCACAGTCAGGCCAGGCCTCCCGCAAGCTGTCATCCCACCTCTGCTCTGCCCGGCAGCCTGGCAGGGCCATGCCTGCGAAGGGCCTGGGAAGAGCATTTCCAAAGACCCCCCTGGGAGAGCGGATGCAGATGAAGCTGACGGACACCCACACGTGCGTGGGGAGCCCGCATCCAGCCGTTCGTGAAGGTGGAGGTTTGCAGATCGGGCTGGACACCTAGGGGCACAGCCCCTCCCTCCGCCTTCCTCTCGACCTGCTCTGGAGATGTACATGCGTGCGTGTGTGTGCACGTGAGTGTGTGTGTGTGTGTCGGGGGGGCCCTGCTGTCGGCTCAGTGCTGGTGCAGGGCGGGTGAGGGGCCGGCTCCTGGGGCTTCGAGAGAGTGGGTGCTGGGAATGGGCACCCAAGGGGGCGATGGAGCTCTTCTCTGGGGTGCTTGAACATGAGGAAATGGCGTCTGTTTCTCCAGTCTCGAGGTTGTAAGAAAAATCCAGGCTCCAAATGTACCCATTTTTGGAGCCCCCTGTGCCCCCCGCAGGCTGAGGGCAGTGTCCACACACGCACAACTGCCCTGCCATGAGGTCGCCAGCAGAAACTCTCCAGGCTGCCTGGCAAGGAGACTGAGTGCCCGCCCCATGGTAGCCTGGGAGGGGCAGGAGCCGGGGGGACCTCTAGGAGGCAGTGAAACAGCCTGGCAGGTGCACCGAGGGCCTGACCCAAAGCAGCGGCGGCGGGAGGCGGGGGTCTTAGAGGGAGGCAGCCAGAGGTCCAGGAGCAGGTCCTGACAGTCAAGTGGACGTCGGGGTGGGAGATGACTGGCTGACCTCCCACCTGGGTGCTCCGGAGAGTCAGGGACATGGTGGGGACGGTGTGTGTGGTGGGGGGTCAGGAGGAGGATCGAGTTCAGTTCTGCCTTGGTGGGATGGTGCTCCCTGGGCGGAGGAGTGATGGCATCTCCTCAGGCCCTGGAGAGACCGTGTCGGTATTCGCTGCCCTCTCTCCTCTCCCTTCTGGGAACATCAGCTTCCTCAGGTCTCCTGGGTCTTGGGTCCACCCTGAGCCACATCCCTGAACTCACGCAAGGTGGGGGCTCAGGGCAAGTGCAGAAGGGGGCCTCCTGCTAACCCAGCACCTACTATATGACGGGGGCCCGGCCAGAGGATTAATGATCAATGCCCTGTCACTCTGAGTCTTAGAGATAATTACACCCATGTTAAAGATGAAGAAACTGAAAGGGGAAAACGACTTGTCCAAGGGCACATAAGCAGTGTGGTTCGTCATGGACATGCTGGGTCCTCTCCCACAGACAACGCCTGATAGATGCTATCTTGCGTCTACGTCTACGTGAGCTTGACCCTGAGAAGGTCACAGCCGGACCTCTGCAGAAAAGAGGGCCTGACGAGGGAGGGAGAAAGACACAGGTCTGGTTTCAGGCTTGGAGTCCAGGCCCCCCGGCCACGACCAGCTGGGCCAGAGCCCAGAGTCAGGAGGAGAGGGTGGAGGGGCGTCTGTGGGCTGCAGGTGACAGGGCCCTGGAAGTCCCACGTGGCTGCATGAGTGTCCCCATGAGCGTCCCCAGAAGACAGAGGCCAGCCCTGAGTGCCCAGCGCTGCGCTGAGCGTCCCATGTCACCGGGCACACAGCTGGGGTGGACTGGGCCCCAGCAGCTCCAGCAGACTTTCTAAGGATAAGTTTCAACAGAAAAGAAGGTATCTGAAGAGCTGGAAAGGGAGCCCAGGTTCTGTGGATGGGGATTGGTGCTTCCGTCACACCTGCTGTCCCATCTAACCTCCTCAGCTGCTTGGTGAAGTGGGACTTATTATTTCCATTTTACAGAGGAGGAAATGAGGCTCAGAGAGGTCGAGTGACACACCCAGGGTCACACAGCAAGAAGGGGATGGAGCTGGGAATTGAGGCTTTTTGAAATTCATGCCTTCTGAACCCAAGCAGGTGAAAGGGTGCCCCCATTCTTCTTCCTGCTACAGCTGCTCAGTCAGAAATTTACTCCTACAGGGATATGTGTGTAAAGAAGCACAAGGCTGGGGGCTGGCTTCATGGCTGAGTGGTTAAGTTCACATGCTCTGCTTTGGCAGCCCAGGGGTCGCTGGTTTGGATCCTTGGTACGGAACTACACACCGCTCATCAAGCCATGCTGTGGTGGCGTCCCAGATAGAAGAACTAGAAAGACTTACAATTAGGATATACAACTATGTGCTAGGGCTTTGGGGAGAAGAAAAAAAAAGAGGAAGGTTGGCAACAGATGTCAGCTAAGGGCCAATCTTCCTCACCAAAAAGCAAAAAAAAAAAAAAAACCCAAAAAACAAGTACAAGACTCAGAGACGTGATGTGGTCACACATGTGAATGAGGTAGACCTCCTAGGTGGGTCAGAGGCTTCCCCTGCAGGGGAGGAAACCCTGCTGCTAGCTCCTAGCACCCCTGGTGCGGGAGAGCAGGGCGCACCCAGACGCAGGCCTGTGGGAGGGGCTGGGTAAGGCAGCCTGTGTGCTGTGACTTCCTGTGGACAGCTGTGTGCAGCATCAGATGGGCTGAGAGTGGACCCTGTCCAGCTCAGCCACTCATCAGCAGAGTCTCTGTCCACCCACAGCCCTGGCACTGCTGCACAGCTTCCTGCTGTCCGTGGGACAGCCCGGGACCGAGACACCCCCCCAGTGCATCCCTCCAATGTGGCCCTGCCCAGAGAGTGGCCTTTACAGTGAGAAACACAGGGGAGCACAGAGGCCCACTCACCATGACAGTGTCCCCTTCGAGGTGGCTGCAGCGTGGTGGGCACAGTGGCCACAGACAGGACGCGGGGTGCCCGCCCTGGGCCCTCACACTCCCTCTCTGGGAGCGGCAAGCAGGCAGTGGGAGACAATCCACTCCCACCCAGCCGGGCCTGCCCTTCACCCCAGACACCAGATATGACTTGGAAGCCAGCTGGACATTCCTGCCTTAGGCTGTTCAGGCCTGCACCATGGCCCCCTGCTCAGAGAGGCCCTGGGTGCCCCTTCTTCCTGGTGGAGCACAGCGCTCTTCTCCCAGACGCCCCCTGTCTCGACCTTGGCCAAGCCCTCGGCGGACCCTGCCCCCGCCCTCCGGCTCTGTTCATTTATAAATAGGCCCATTTCTCATCCTGCTCCGGCCCCACACCCCAGAGGCAGACGCAACCTCGGGATGCCCTGTCCAGCCAAGGGCAGAGCAGGAGCGCTGGACGCGTGGGCCTGAGCGATGAGGTCACACGTTCTCCTGTAAACTGCTGCTCGCTGCGGACAGTCAGAAACTCACGTCGGCTTGTGTGCTACTTTCTGCGGCCGCCCTGACAGAGGACGCACGCTGGGCCGCTTAAAATGACAGAAGTTCCCCTTCTCCCCGTCCGAACTCAAGGTGTTGGCAGGGCCCTCTCCTTCTGAAGGCCCTGGGGGAGAATCCTTCCTGCCTCTTCCAGCTTCTAGTGTCCCCATCCGTCCCCTGACTTGTGGACACGTCACTCCAATCTCTGCCTCTGTGGTCACATTGCCTCCTCTCTGTCTGTCTCAAATGTCCCTCCACCTTTCTCTTAGAAAAGGACACTTGTCATGGGATTTAGGGCCCCCCAGGATTCTCCAGGATGATCTGCTCATCCCAAGTCCTTAATTCTATCTGTTGAGACCTTTTTGTCTAAATAAGGTCAATTCACAGGTTCCAGGGGCTAGAACGTGGATGTATCATTCGGCCCAGCTTGTGGCAGAGGAAATTTACAGAGATGGCCATTGACAGGTGGGGCAAAGGAGGAAGCCTGAGAAAAGGGGTTAGCAACAGAGCGATGCTAACATGCAGGGGGGCCTGCGGGGCCGCCTAAATCCTGCTGATTCCGAAGGCGGCTCGGGACTAACACCGGCTAAGCCGAGGGCTCCGGAGCAGGCTGGGTGTCGTCTCGGGCTGGGTGGCGACGAGTTTGTGGGTCAGCCGCCCCACGATCGGCTGGCTTAGGGCATCGTCAATAGATCCGGTGGCGTGGAGACAGCTGGAGCAAGCAGACCACACAGACGCTTGTTATTTTGGCTTTCGCGGTGACGTGATTTGTAGCTTGGCCCTCGGCCACGGCCAACTCGCGAAGCCCGGTCAGCTGTCGCCGTGTCACGCTCTTTGCTGAGGCAAATGACCTGAGTGTAATTTCACGGTGCATGGAAAGGACGGGGCGCTGCAGTCACACAGACCCCCTGGGTCCGTCCCTCGCTTCACGCTGCCTGTGGGAACATCTCGAGCCTCCATGGTTTTCTCCTGAATATAATGGGGAGGGGCAAACCCACTTTGAGGCATTGTAGTCACGAGGCCGGATTCTAACCGGAGGGCCTCATCCAGTGCCTGGCACGTAGTAGGCGCTCACTGAATGGTTGTTTGGATTTCAGGGTGGGGGCTCCACCATCCACAGAAGCCTGACCTGTCTACTCCCTTCTCCCCCCCTTCTCCCTCTCTCCAAGTCCTGTCTTGACCTCTCCCTTGGGTCTCCTGGTTTGGGCCGTGTCTCCATTCCCCTGGGGCCCTGCAGCAGCTTCCTGATCGCTCTCTGCCTCAGGCTCCCGCTCTGGGTCCCCTTCACGCAGCAGTCAATGCTGGTCACAGCTCTGGTTTGGTTACGTTCCCTGCCTAAGGGTGTTGATGATTTCTCACCCCTGCTGGATCTGAGTCCCTCAGAATCAGCCCTGCCCACGTGGCAGCCTCGGGTGTCACTGCTCCTCTTTCACACCACACATCCCAGAGAGGCTGTCTCCTCCCCACCGCCTCTCTCTCTCCCATCCCTCTTTTCTCTCTCCTCTCTCTTCTCTTTTTTTCTCCCTCCCCTCCTCTCTTCTTTAGTCCCCTATCTCCCCTTCCCCTTCTCCCGTCCCCTCTGCTCCCCTGCCCATTGTCCCCATTGCCGTGGGCACCTTGCATTTCCTATACCCACACTGTGCTGAGCCTCTTGACAGACTGAGTGCTGTGCTAGGTTCTGGGACTTTGCTGTGAACACAGCACTGCCAGCCTGCTCTCCTACGAGATGCCGAGGGTCCTGGTCCAGAGTGTCTGGGATTGAACTGCTGTGTGACCTTGGACAAATCACTTCACTTCTCTGGGCCTGGCTTGCTTTAGCTGTGAGTTTCTGCATCTTGGGGTTGCCGAGAGATGGTCCACACAGAGCGCCGAGGACAGTTGTGTGTGTGAGCCCGTGTAAGTGTGAGCTCTTTCCATTGTGGAGTTTACAGCTTGGGGGACATCGGACAAGTCGAGCAATCACGATGCTGTTTGATAAGGGGAGCGTGGGCACAATGAGAGGATGAGGAGGGGCGCCTCACTAGCCAGGGACACTGCGTGTGGCAACTGCCTTCCTGGAGGGGCCACACGCTGCTCAAGGAAAAGGACTATGTCTCGGTCATTGATACCTTTCATGGCCTGGCGCCCCCTGCTTCTGTGCTGTTGGTCGCGTTTTGAGCACCACGCCCATCTGTCGGTCCACACCTTTGACTGTAGCTGTGGCTGCCTCGACCTGTGACAAACAAGCCCCAGGGGGGATGACCCGTCCCCTCCTGGACCCCACACCACTGCCTCTCACTTCCTATCTCAGGCCCTTCCTGAGGCCAGGGCGTGTGGGGACAGCTGTGGGAGCCCACTGAGCTCTCACACAGGTGCGGTCCCAAAGCACAGGGGTGTGTGTACCTGGGTCGCCATTGACCTATGGCAAGAGGACAGCCAAGAGATGAGCTGTTCCCCACCCACACCCCAGGAGGACGATTCTGAAGGCATTTCAAAAAGCTCTTAGGGAGGTTCCAGTCAGGTGGAGTAGCAGTCGTCCTCAGCAGCGGGTGACCCGTAACGCTTCCTTGAATTGTGTCTCATATTTTATCTGCCTACCCCGTGGTCCTACACGCCACATCCCTAGGGTCCTCCCCAAATACACTACCCGCATCAACCCTTTGACTTGCCCTCTGCTGGGACCACCCAAGACAAGATTCCCAACAAGGATTTAAAAAGGGCTGACTGGCTACCACAGCCAGAGAAGGTGGCCACCTCCCCCAGTGCCTCTTAGTAAGTAAGTCTGAACATGCCATTGGTGCCAAAGTGAAGAAGTAAGGAGGGAGCAGTTCAGGCAAGGAGAGAGACACTAGGCACTGGGTCCAGCCACGGCGGATCTGGCTGAGACCAGAATCCAGGTCAACGACTGGAGACATCCAGTTTAGACACAGTGAAGTGTGAGAGACCACCTCCAAGGGGCCAGTCCAAGGCCAGAGCCAGCACGTGGGTGACAGGTAAGGGCTGGTATCAGACAGATCCCAGCATCTGGCATCCAGGGGCTCTCATGACCCAGGTAAGAAGTGAGATCTTAAGAAAGCAGGTGAAATTTTCATCTTGCCGAAGGACCTGGCTTTGAAAGAAGGAGTGCCTTCTGGGAGGTGACCAGCTGGCCTCATAGATGAGGCTGTGAAGTGGCCTGAGTGTTCTGAGTTACCAGGGTCACTGTCACTGCAGGGTCAGAGGACCCCTCACGAGGTCAGGGCTGTGGGAGGGACAGCCCTCCTGATCCTAAGGGCTGGAAACTGACGTTGGATGAGGAAGGCGAGGAATTCTGAGGAAATGTGGACACAGACAAATACAAAGGGAAGACCATGTGAAAACAGAGGGAGAGGGCAGCCATCTACAAGCCAAGGAGAGAGGCCGCAGGGGAAACCAAACCTGGAGACACCTTTCTCTCAGACTTCCAGCCTCCAGAACTGTGAGATGATAAATTTCTGCTGTTTAAGCCACTCACTCTACGGCATCTTGAATGGCAGCCTGAGCAAGTTAATACAGGTATACCTGTGTGGGGCCACTTCTGGGTTGTCCATTCTGTTCCACTGTTTTATGTGTCTGTTCCTCCACAAATGCCACTCTGACTGCATTACTGTAGCTCTGCAGTAAGCCTTCATATCAAGTAGAGTGATTGCTTTCATTTTATTGTTGTTTTTCTTTATTGTTTATTTGGGGGTTTGTGTCTTTCAACATAAATTTTAGAACAACCTTGTCTATGTCTACAAAAAAACGTTGCTGGAATTTTGATAGGCATTCCATTAAACCTGTAAATTAACTTGGGAAGGACTGACATCTTCAATATGTTGAGTCCTCCGATCCATGAGCATGGTATACCTCCCTTCTGTAGGTCTTTGATTTCTTGCCTCGGCATACACGTCCCACGCATGCGTCGTCAAGTCTAGAGCCAGTGTTTCATTTTCTTTGGAGCAATTGTCAATGGTGTTGTGTTTTAAATTTTGGTTTCAAAATCTTTATTTGTGAATGTAAAAATGCAACTTATTTTTGTGTGTTGGTCTTATATTCGGCAGCCTTGCCAAACTCACTTATTAGTTCTAGAAGTTTCTTGTGTGTAAGTAACCATATCGTCTGCAAATGGGGACAGTTTTATTTCTTTGTTTCCGGTCTGTATGCTTTTTGTTTCTTTTTCTTGCCTTGTTGCAATGGCTGGAACTTCTGGTACTATTGAAGAGGAGTGCTGAGAATAGATATCCTCGCCTTTTTCTGAGCCTTAGGGGTAGGGAAATATTCAACTTTTGCTATTAAGTATGGTAATAACTGTTGAACTTTTGTAAATGCTCTTTGTCATGTTGAGGTGGTTCCCCTCTATTCCTAACTTATTGGGAGCTTTTTTCATTGTTGTTATTAATACTACCATCATGATAGAAGGGTGTTGGCGTTTGAGAAATGTTTTTCCTGTGTGAATTGATATGATCGTATGATTTTTCTTCTTTAGCCTGTTGATATGGTGGATTACATTGACTGACTTTTAAATGTTGAATAAGCCTTGCATACCTAGAACAAATCCTTCTTGGTCATGGTGTAATTCTTTTTATACATTATTGAAATAGATTTGCTAATGCTTTATTGAGGGTTTTTGCCTCTATGTTCATGAAAAGTATTGGTCTGTAGTTCTCTTTTCTTGTGATATCTTTGCTGGTTTTGGTATCAAGGTAATACTGGTCTCACAAAATAAGTTGGGGATTGTTCTCTCTTTTACTTTTTTGCCAAGATTGTATAAAATTGAAGTAATTCTTTAAATATTTGGCAAAATTCTCTGCTGAAGCCATTGGGCCTGGAGATTTTTTTTTTTGAATTTTTAATTGCAAATTTGACTTGTTTAATGGTTGTAGGACTATTCAGGTAATCTATCTTATCTTGGTCGACTTCTATAGTTGTGTTTTTTGAGAACTTGGTCCATTTCTTCCAAGTTGTTGAGTTCATGAGTGTGAAGTTGTTCGTAGCCTTCCCTTATTATCTTTTTAGTGGCTGCAGAATCTGTAGTGGAATCTCCTGTTTCCTTCCTGTGTTGGTGATTTGTGTCTTGTCTCTTTTTATCTTTATTGGTCTACCAGAGGCTTATCAATTTTATTGATTTTTTTAAGAGGTAGATTTTTGGTTTCATTGACTTTCTTTATTGTTGTCCTGTTTCAGTTTCATTGATTTCTGCTCTTGTTTCTTTCTTTCTTTTTTTTTTTTTTTGGTGAGGAAGATTGTCACTGAGCTAACACCTGTGCCAGTCTTCCTCTATCTTGTATGTGGGACACTGCCACATCATGGCTTGATGAGCAGTGTGTAGGTCTGCACCCAGGATCCAAACCCATAAACCCTGGGCTGCTGAAGTGGAGCATGTGAACTTAACCACTACACCACTGGGCTGGCCCCTCTGCTCTTGGTTTTATCATTTCCTTCCTTCTACTAGCTTTGGGTTTATTTTGTTTTTCTTTTTCTAGCTTCTTGAGGTAAGACTTAGATTGTTGATTTGAGACTTTTCCTCCTTTCCGATGTAATCCTTTAGTGCTATAAGTTTTTCTGTGGAATAGTTTCATTGGATATAGGATTTGAGATTGACAGTCCTTTTCTTTCTGCACCTGAAAAATGCTGTGCCACTTCCTCCTGGGCTCCATATTTTCACACGAGAACTCTGCTGTCATTCAAGTTGGTGTTTCCCTATAATAAAAGCATCATTCCTTTCTGGTTTTGTTACAGTTTTTCTATTTTTAATTTTCTGAAATTTACTTATAGTGTATCTTGGTGTGGATTTCTTTTGGTTTGTCCTATTTGGAATTTGCTCAGTTTTTGAGTCTGTCAGTTTATGTTTTTCACTAAGTCTGGGAAGTTTTCAGCCACTATTTCTTTGAAAACTTTTCAGCCCCACACTCTTTCTCTTCTTCTTCTGAGACTCCAATGATGCAAATGTGGTATCTTTTGTTATTGTCCAGCAGGTGCCTGAGATACATTGCTTGATTTCTTTGTTTGGCTGGAGTGCATTCTCAGGCAACACATAAAATAGAGTGTGAGGCAAGCACAATTTCTAAATCGTGGCATCCATAAAAAATGTCTTTATTCTTCTCTCATATTTCACTGTTCGTATGAGTAAGGAATTTCAGGTTGAAAATAAATTTTTCTATCAGGATTTTTAAGGCATTGCTTCATAATCTTTTAGCACCCAGTGTGGCTGATGTGTGGTCAAAAGCATGGATGGTTTTCCTTCCTTTGTCGGCGACTCAATTTTACTTCTCCTTTCTGAAAAGTTTAAGGTACCCTTGTTTATTGTTATGACCAAACCACACAGCATTGATTACTATAGCTTCATAGTAAGTCTTGAAATCTGATAGTGTAAGCCCTTAAACTCTGTTCTTTTTTTTTTTTCCAAGATTAACCAACTACTCTAGGTCTTTGCATTTCTATGTAAATTTAGAATCATTTGTCAATTCCCACAAAAATAAAACCTCCTGAGATTTTACTTGGGCTCAAAGTAAATGTACGACTCAATTTGGAGAGAATTGATATGTTACAAAGATTGAGACTTTCCCTCCAGTAACAAGGCATATGCCTTTATTTCTCAGGTTGTCTTTTATTTCCTTCACTAATATTTAAGAGTTTTTAAAAAATATAGGTCTCATACATTTCACTTTGTTAATTGATAAATATCTTATAGTTGTGGTTTTGTGCGGAGCTCTTGACCTTTTTGCATTTTCTGACTGATTATTGAGATCTTGCCAGGGCCCTGGGAGCTCTGGGCCCTTCTGAAGTCCTGGGCAGTGAAATAGACGTGTCTCATGAGGACCTCTCAACCCGGGCTCCCCTTCATCAGGGCAACTTGACTTGGCACTATGACTTTCAAGATGCTGCAAGCAGGAAAGGGACATGGCCCAATCTAAGTTGAAGGAAGAGTCTTCTGACTAAAGTGTGTGTGTTCAGGGCTGTGGGGGAAGGGACCATGCCAGAGGCAAGGACATTAGTCTGGAGACCATTGTCAGAGCAGTGGCCCTGCCTAGATTACCTTGTAGTGGGAGGAGGGGCCTCTCCCTAAGGAGGTCAGTTCAGCGATCCTGACTATGGCTGCTCCCCGAGCTGTGGACCCTTTCTAAGTGCTGGAAGAACGGGCAGAGCTCCTTCCCCACTAGAAAACTCCATTCCCCACTGGGATGGTTTGCTCTCCATCCCCAGTGTGAACCTCCATGACTCTCTCCTTTCCTTGCCCCCTCTGTGTGGCACGTTTGCCTCCCTTGTCACATCGGACCCAGTCACATCGGCTGTATCTCTGAGCTTGGCCCTTCACCACCAGCTCGGCACTGCTGCCCCACATGGCATGGCTGGTGGCCGCTGATGCTGGCCGTGCCGAGCTTGAGGTCATCACCTGTCCTTGGACTCTGAGCTTGGGAGAGGCCCACTGGGGAACTTAACTCAGCGTCTGTCAGTCGTTACCCAGCAGTTCCACTCAAATCCAAGTCTCGGCCTGGAAGAACAATGTACCTAAGATACAGCAGATTCTCATATAAATCCAGATCACTTTCCATTGAAGCTGGGCTGGAGACTTTCCAGAAGCAGGCACGATACAGTTTCATCGCATGACAGTTTTCTCTTGCTTCCCTTTTCCATTGGAGAAGCAGAGAAAATACAGAGCTGGTGGAATCCACTAGCAAGTGCCTAATTGGTCTGCCATGCAACCAAAGCTGCTCTCAACCCACCATACCCAAACAGGTAGCAATGTTTAATCATTTTTCATAGCCTCTAATGAAAATAGCGCTCCGTCTGGCCAGGCAGTGCAAAGTGCCCGACAAATGAATTTTGAGTCCCAGGCGAGAACCCTAGATCTGGAAGGTCTTGGATCAACTAATGACACACCTTGTGCAAATTTTAAACCTCCCAGTAATGTCCGTGCATGCGGCCTAATGGTACTATCGAGATTTTAGGATTGGTACATATATTAGTCACTGTAATTAAAATCCTGGAGTTATATTATATGTTATTTGTATGGCAGTTTGTGATGTGTTTAATGCTCCCAGTTTCGAAATTATTAAAGCTACTGTCCCTGGGCTGGCCAAAGTGATAAGCAAAGTAACAATGTGATCTTATTCCCTCTCGGTGGGGTGGGTGGGGAGGAGGACGCGTGTGGGATATTCTTATAAAGGGACCAAATGCCAAATAAAAGAATTCCAGCTGTGCAACAGGAAAGTTGAAATGGTTTGTTAGGATCATTAATATTGCAATGAAAACTAATTAAACCTGGAGCTAGAAGGAGTTCATTAGTGGTTTGGAGGCGAGGATTCTGCTTCTGCAGCGTGGGTTGCAGCACTGGGGAACTGGGGAGGCTGTCAGCTGGGCTGAGGGTCGCTCTCTCCTTTCTCTGGCCTCTGGAATTGGCTTGGCTCTAACCGTAGGCACCTGGCAGATGTGAGCCCAGAGATTTCCCTGAAGTACCCCAAGTACCCTCAGCTCCTGTCCCTGGAGGGGACCTGGGCAATGCCACACCTGTGTCTGGGTGGGCTGCCCCTTGCAGGCTACTAAAAATGGGCTTTTGAAGATTGGGGAAGGGTGGAATCGGCAGGTTTTCTTTGCAAGCAATGAGAGACGTTTTCACGTTGCATTGACTCCCTTTGAACCACCAGAAATAAAAGTAACCCAAAGCTTTGGCAGTAGATCTGTGCGACCAAAGTACTTACATACACGTCTCGGTGGCTCTTCTCGATGGTCCTCATAACATTGCTTTATCATTTTCCCCCTGAGGTGGTTGTCTGAGAGACAGAGGACTGTGTTGTTGCGGGGCGGGGTCCCCAGGCAGCAGATTCTGAGATGGGGCTTGGCGGGCAGGAGGTCTATGAAGGGGGGCCCTTGGGACCTACCCCTGTAGAAAGGAGTGTCCAGAAGCAGGTGTGAGTGGAGGGAGAAGTCAAGCTGTGATTCCACCCAACCTTGGGAAGCTTCAGAGCTGGAGTGGCCCTTCATTGGACCTCCGAGTTGGGTTGAGATGGCAGGTTTTACATACTTGAGTTTTGATGGGTCTGTAGATGGGGTTCGCCCTGGGAAAATGGGACCATGGACCAGGTGGCTCTGGGCTGATGTGACCCATGAAGGTGCCGACAGCTAGAGGCCCCCGCCCACAGCATCCCCAGCAGCTGGGGCAGCAAGTCCTTCCTTGAAGGGGGTTCTAGGCAGCACATGGCAACATCCTTTGCAGTTTTGTTCATCATGATCTCCCTTGACCCGAGCATAGTACCTGGCACATAGTAGGTTTTTACCAGATATTTATTAATGTAGATAGAATATTTGCATTTCACACAGAGAAAACCAAGTCTTAGGAAAGCGAAGAAAAAGGGGGAACGAGAGTTAGAAGGAAGGTCCCTGACTCCAGAATCCCAGCCCCGGCCACTGTCTCTTACCCCTCTCATGAGTGATGAAGTACAGGAATGGGGTGATGGTCATCTGGCCTCTGGTGAGAACAAAATCAAGTTCACCTTTCAATGCCCAAAGAAGATAGCTAGGTTTTCTCTCTTTCAAGGCTGTTCCCTGAGTCTCCAGCCTAGGCCAGCCTTTGCAGGTCTCAAGAGGAAGGACAGGGGCTTGTCCATCAGGTTGAACAAACTTGGCCTTGAGTTCGAGGACCCCCAGAATGAAGGGCAGGCCCTGCTGTCCACACTATGGCTCGGCAGCTTTGGCCAACCCAAGGGGCCGCCTGGGGCCAGGGTCTGGGAAAAGGGGCCAGAGCCTGTGGACACAAGGCCCAGGGTTGCAGGGAAGTTGCCCTGAGATGCCTGTGGATAGTCTGTCACCAGGTCTCAGCCCCTGTGCTTGCATTTTAGGAAAAACCAAAACAAGCAAGTCAATCTGATAACCAGACAAATAAGGCAAAAATGTTTACATTTCTTGATTTTGTGGTCGTTGAATTCGGCACCTCTCAGCGTGCCATGAGTGGGTTACGGAGGTGCCAATATGTTGTTCCCCTTGGCCCTGGGAACAGCAGGCACACAGAGAGGGGCGGCTGGTCAACTCCAACCACTGGCAGCCTCTTCTGTCTATTCCCATGTGGTTCACGTGCCATAATCTAGAAAGGTTGGGATGGCCCACCTGAATCCCTTTGCTGGAGGGAGCGTATTTTGAACATTGGAAGCAAAAAGTGCTGGGCATCTCTGAGAAGGAGATAAAACCACTTTCACATTGTGGTAAAAATCTTTCTCAGTTTTCCAAGTCAAATCTCACGTCCCAAAGGAGATGGCCTTCTTCTCCCAGGGTCATGCTTCAGCTGCCAGATCCACAAGATCCAAAGGCTCCTGGGAGCATCTGGCTCAAGCCCGTCATCTTACAGATGAGGACGCCGAGGTCCAGGAAGACAAACCTCTGGGCAATGGTCATAGAGATGAGGGAGAATTAATTTGACATCGTTATTAACCCTGCTCATTATCCTGGAGTGATCCCATAAGAGCTCGTGAAAAATGGTAATTATTTCATTGCACACTTTACCTACACGGTATATTTTCCGCACTGTATAATTATGCCACCATAATTAATGGTGGTTAATTCTTCTGTAGCTGAAAGCGGTCTGCTGAAGTGGGTGTTTAAATATCTTTTCTTTTCCACTTCAGGGTTAAGCCTAGGCATCCTTTTGCTTTTAGTTTAACCACAGGAAGCAGAGAGAGGGCACAAAGAACACGTTTTCGGGACATCACTCGCAGACCCCAATTCTTGATGGTCAGCCATCATTTCCCGCCTTCGGGGGAGGAACACATCTCTGGGACACTTCAGGATGCTCCACAGCTCCTGGAGACTCAACCTGACTTCACTGTAGGCCCCCAAATGCCACCATGGCAGAGGAGCAGAGAATTCAACAATCAGTTCTGAAGCTTCCTTGTCCACCTTTCAGGATTATTGACATAATTTATAATGTTTTGGATTAAGTTCAATGGCAATAGAATAGAGAAATCTAAAATCTCAGTAGCTTACAAAAGTCTGGATCCAGGCAGCCCAGCGGCAGAAATGCAGTTCCACGGTGTCATGCTGGTGCGGGCTCCCCTCTTTCTTCTTTGCACCCTGGTATGTAGCTTTCATCCTCAGGGTCACCTCATGGTCCAAGTTGGTTGAAAAGTTCCAGCCATCATGTCAGCATTCCAGGCTGGCAGCAGGAAGGAAGGTGGGGGCCAGAGGGAGACTGAAGGTTGCTCTTCCCGGTTGAATAGATTTTCCAGCTTTCCCGTGGAACAATTCGTTTCCATTTCATTGGCCAGAATCAGTCACAGATGACCTTTAACTGCAAGAGAGGGAGGTAGATAATGATTTAGCAGGTGTATTTTCCTCCAGGATTCTATAACTATGGAAGAAAGGAGGTTAATGGTTGGTGTAGACGATTACCACCTCCCTCACGAGGTAACACATGTCAAGCCTTTAGCACAGTGCCCAGCACGAGTTTAGGTCCTTGTTTATTTAGCCGTTATTAACGGAGCGCCTCCACCTGGGAGGGCAGAGCCGCAGAGAGAAGGCCGTCCCTGTTCTCGGGGAATTCTTATCTAGCGCTCAGCCAGCACACGGAGGCACAGACATTCTCTAAGTGGACAAAGCCTCTGATGGATCTGCTTCCCGTCGATGGCACCTTTGTGATTTCCAAAGCAGGAGGCTGCAGAGCCAGTCAGCCAGTGTTTTGAGGGTCCCTGTGGTCTGCCAGGTCCTTTTGCCATAAGAAAGTTTTGGGAGCTGCTGACAGAGGCTGCTCGTGTCGGGCGGCATAGTTTGGTGGGAATGGTACAGGTTGCGAGCCAGAGAGTCCTTGTTCAAATCCTACAATGATGCTGATGCTGGCCCTCAGTGTGGCCAACCTCAGGTTCCTGGTCTGCCACATGGGGATAATGACCCTTACCTGGAAGGACCATCACGCAAATAGTGCCCAGCCCAGCTCTTCTTGTTAAGATTTTGCTGTTGTTATACCTGGCAGGGCCACTCTGAGAACCCCTGATTTAGGGAAAGTGCTTACCTTTATAACAGATTTCCTCTTCTGTCAAAGGGGAACACAATTCCTACATTTGAGGCTGTTTGCAGATCGAATGAGAAGATGTGTGAAGAGCAACCTCATACAACAGATAATCCATACATGGCCCCCTATTCGAAGCTCCTGCCTGATGCAAGGATGCTTTCTTTGACATTCCAAAGCGAGGGCTTGCATCCTCTGTTTAAAACCTTCTTAGGTCAGGGAATCCAGGGGCAGCCCCTGAGAGGAGGTTTTGTTATGGAAGTGCTCCCAGGCGAAACTGGTAAGGGAGTTGGGAGAGGGCAGGGTAAGGGAGGAGGCCAGCCAGGGAGTGACTTCAGGTCAAGTCCTGCCAAGTCAGGCGGGGGTAATCTCAGCCTGATTCCAGGGGGCTCTGGAGGGTTCCATCTCAGAGTTGTTCCAGCCTAAGGCCAAGGGGCTGGGCTTCCAGTCTCTTGTACCCCTCAGCTCCTGCTAAGGGGCACTTTGGGTGCTCCCTGTGCTGGCACAGGAGCTCCAGCAGCCTGAGGGCAGTCTTCCTTCAAAGGCGCAACTGAGTTGGGAGGTGGAGCAGAGATCTGGTCAAAGAGATCCGAGGGGCTCTGGGCGGGGCGCCGACCTGTCCACGGTGGGAAGTTAAACATGCTTTTCTGTCTGGGTCTCACCCAAAACCACAAAACCAAAAACAAAGGTGTGAAGTGCACACATATTCTACCGCGAGGGTCTAGACCTATCCACACAGACTTGCCATGACCACTCACAATGGGTCCTGGTCCCTTTAGCCAATCACCAACCTCTAGTGCATGTTCAGGCTGGGAATGGCTCAGAGTAAGGATTCTTTGAATTCGGAGGTTGTGGGGTTGGCCCTCCCAGAGTAGGGTACTCTCCTGGCTCAAGACAACTGAAGGGTACTCGGGCATACTCCCTCATGTGGGGAGTGTGTGCAAGAAGGGAAATTAGGGGCCAGCCCGTGATGTAATGGTTAAATTTGGCATGCTCCTCTTTGGTGGCCTGGGTTCCAGGGTTTGGATCCTGGGCAGGGACCTACACCACTTGTCAACCATGCTGTGGTGGCATCCCAGATACAACATAGAGGAAGATTGGCACAGATGTTAGCTTAGGGCCAATCTTGCTCAGCAAAAAAAAAAAAAAAAAAAAAAAAAAAAATTGACATCTCCCCTCTCCCACCTATCTGGGTGCTTCCTAAGCTTAGAAACTCCTAGGCCCCCCTCCCTGCTATAGGAACAGACCAAAGGTGGGGAGAGAGAAGAGGTTTTAGGAGAGCTTGTCCTGAGCATCCTGGAGGGCCTGGGGATAAGGCACACAGAGAACAGCAAGAGGAGAGGGAGGGGGAGAGAGGGGAATAGGGAGGGAAAGGGAAGAGAGAGACAGAGAGACAGAGAGAGACAGAGAGTCCATGCACGCCCACAGCACAGCTGACAGGAGGGGAGGGCATCAAGAGACCGCATGGAACCCCACAGCAGTGGGAACGCTGTTCCTTCTTCCTACCCCCAGCCCTGGAGGATGCAGAAGAAGCAGAGCCTGAGCAAGAAAAGATGCACCAGGCCCCTCCTCCCACTGAGCAAAAGGGAGAAGATTTTAAACGGATGAGAGATGGAGTTTGATTTCCATTGGACAAAACTTTTTAATACCCAAAACACAGATGATGGAATGCCTGAAAGTGATTGAAATGCTAAGGGACGTGCTCACTGTTGTTTGGGGCAAGCAAGGGAAACCTGACCTTCCCTTCCTGAAGGCAGTGGTTGAAGGGAAAAAATCATTTTCTGTCTGTACCTTTGAGCCTAGCTCATTGAGTGTGCCAATTACACATAATTTTTAATGACATTGAAACATCAGTTAGCTAAAATTTATTTGATTATTTCCCTATTGTTGGACATTTGAATTGTAAGGTGTTTTAATTTTTTTTCCTTTTAGGAATAATACTGCAAAACCTGTACGTAAATGTTCATAGCAACCAAAAACTGGAAACAACCCAAATGACCTTCAGCGGGTGAACAGTTAAACAAAATGGTGGTCCATCATACCGTGGAATCCTACTCAGCAATAAGAAGGAACGAAATACTAACACTTGCGGCAACTTGGGTTATCTCAAGGGAATTATGGTGAGTGAAAAAAGCCAGTCCCAGAGGGTTACATACTGTCTGATTCCATTTACATAATGTTCTTGCAATGACAAAATGATAGAGATGGAGGACAGAGCCGTGAATGCCAGGGGTCAGGGCCCTGAGGGGAGGGAAGTGAACATGGTTCTAAAAACACAAGGGATCCTTGTGGTGATAGAACGGTGCACAACTTTTCACTGCTGGTGCCACTGGTCTATGTGTGATGACGTTGCATAGCCTTATACATCCATGCAAATAAGCAAGTAAAGCGGGGGAAATGCGGATAACAGTGGTGTTTCAGTGTCAATTTCCTGATTGTGACATTGTACTACAGTTACACAAGATGTTGCTATTGCGGGAAACGAAGTGAAAGCAACACTGAATCTCTCTATTGTATCTTCTTATAACCGCATGTGAAGCTCCATTACCTCAAAATAGAAAGCTAAAAAAATAAAATCTTCTAACTGAAAAATGTAAATCGATGTAAAGAATGTATTAAGTAATTAAAAGTAAAAGTATTTGGAAAAAGGAAAACACTGTATTGATGGTTCCTGTACTTGTATCTTTTGGTGTTTCTCGGCTTGTTTTTTCTTAGGATAGATTTGTAGAAATGGAATTATCGAATCAAATGGTATAATTTCTTTAAGGCTCCTAAAATATATTATCAAATTCGTTTCCAGAAAATTTGCAGTTTATGGACCCACCAGAGTTTGTGCCCACAGCAGTGTTAATCATCTCTCTCAACATTAAAAACACGAACAAAAATAACTCCCTTCCTTGTTGCCAATTCCATATTCACTAGGAAGCATCTCATTGTTTTAATTCTCATCCCATTGATTATTAGTGAGGCTGTACCTTTTTTTCATCTTTTTATGGTTTATTGGCCATTTGCCTTCAGACTTAGCTCATATTTCTATTGGGATCTTGATAAGTTTTTACTTTCCGATTTGTAAGAGTTCTTTAAATTATGAGACTATTAACTCCTTTATCATATTCGTTGACAATATTCTCTTTTAGTTTGTCTTGGCCTTTTAATTTTTAAATGTGGCATTTTTGATATAACCTATATAGGATATTCATACATAGACTTTGCAGTTTAATCTACCAGTATTTTCCTTTGTGGTATTTTTAAGAGCTCATCTCAGAAATGCCTCCACCATCCCCGTCTCAGTAATTATCGGCATGTATTTACTTCTTTTTTTCTAAAGTTTCATTATAAATAAAAATCCCATTTGTTGACTAATCCATTCTTTTCCCCTTGGGTGTGATGTTCCCTTTGTCTTCTCAATTCTATATATTTTTGAGATTTCTTTCTGTTCTTACTTCATCTGTTCCATTGATCCGTTTGAAATTCTTCTGCCAATAAAACACTTAATTGTTGGAACTTTCAAATACACTTTAAAATTTGGCACAACAGTTCCCCTTGCTTTTTAAAAACTCTTCCAACCTTTCTCACTTGTTTATTTTTTAGATAATGTTTAGAATTATTTTATAAATATTTCTTTCATTAAGAAATTCCTCTGGCATATCGATAGCAATTGTATTAACTATTTAATCGGAAAGCAGTTAACATTTATTTATTTATTTTTGGGCCTATTTATGGGACCCAACGGCAACTTTGCAATATCATTGCATTTTTTCCTCCATTTGTTAAATTATTACTTTACACATTTCAGTAAACTGTCATGTTGACTACGCATGGATTATAATAGTTATTTGTGGTTATTTTACGCTTTAAAAATATCTTATGAAGAACTCATTTTCTTATTATTCCTTTTTAGTAGTCGTCACTGGTATTTAGCAATTTTCTTGATTTATGTCTATTTATCTTGCGCCTGACAATCTTATTGATTTAAACTATTTTTTTTTTTGGTCCATCCTCTTGAGTCTTCTTAGTTTATAATCATATTGTCTGTAAATAACATAAGACTGCACATTTCTTTCCTGGAGTCCTTCCGCCTTTCATTCTTCATGCTTCTGGCACAGCCAGAATTTCCCAGCCTGAGTTCGCCAGTCCTGGTGGTCGCCAGCTTCGTTCCAAAGGTAATGAAGCTGCGTATTAGCAAATTAAGTATTATTTTGGCTTAAGGTTGGTTTTTACCGTTCAAGAACGGATCATTCCATTTTTAAAATCCTAAGAGTCATCTTTATGCTCAGTTTCATCAAATGTCTTTTCAGTATCTGTTGATACTGAAAATTCAGCATGAATATTGTCCCCCCAAGGTTTCCTAATTTTCTAAAGCCAATTTTAATCATTTGGTTTTTCTCCAGAAAATTGGTTAACTTTATCTGGATGGATCTTTGTACTTTTTGGAGTAAATTTCAATGTAAGATTTCATAATCATTTATAAGTGATTATGAAATTTCCTTACTTTTGCTATATCTCATTTCACGTAACTAATTATATTTATTTGTCGCTCTCTTTCCTTGAGTAGATTTACCAGAAATTTCTCTATTTCCCTGTGATTTTCACCCACCCCCACCCCTACACACAAAGAGCCCCCTTGAAGAGGATTTATTAATTAATTCCTCTTAGGATGGGAGCCTTTTCTGCTTTTTTGTCTTATTTGCTGTATTGATTTCTGCTTTTATCTCTATTGTTTCCATCTACCTGTTCTCCTTGGGCTTTTGTTTTCTGCTAACTTCTCACTCTCTTGACTAATCTTCATTTTTACATATACATAATGAAAGAACTTAAGATTATAAACTTGTTTCTGCTTCCACTTTGGGCTACATTCCATATCCTTTGAAATTCAGTGTCTCTGTTTTTGCTGTTTTTTTCCCCAAGATTCTGCAATTGCAAATGTTACCTCTATGATCCGAATTAATTAAGAGCCTCCTTCTCTTTCTTAAATTTTCACATTTTTAAAAACATTTCCATGGGCTAAATTTCGTTGGTTTGTTTAAACTTTGTTATCAGCTTCCAGGTTTGCTGTACTCTGTTTTTAAAGCAGACTTTTGCATGCATAATTTCTGCTTTTTACGTTTTTTTGTCTTCATTTATAAATGTCCTAGGATGCTTGAAAAGTAGCAGTATTCAGTGTAGGGCACAAAATCTAAACTCTACCTGTTAATCCAGTCTTATTAAATACAATCCTTATTTCCATGTTCCTGATTTTTAACTGCTTGGTTTGTCGAAGGTTAAAAGATGTTTGTTAAAATCCATTGCAATCATTTTCCCTTCCAGTCCCTATTTCCATGTTCCTTCCAGCGCTTTATTTCTGCTGTGCTATGTTATCCTGCAGATGAAATTTCATGGGAGTTACGTATTTACCCGGAATAGTTTCTTTCGTTGGCTCCAGCATTTTCTTCCAAAGCGGCTTTTTCTAAGCTGGCACTCTGTTTTCTTTAGAACGCTCTCCGCCATTTATGATCCATCCCTCACTGAGTTCCTCATTGGCCATCTCCCCCTTGATTCCTCACGGGTCCTGAGAGCAGAGCCTGCCTGCCGTTCACTTTCTCCCTGCGCCCACTTGGCCCTCGGCACGTTTGGTACCCCCGATAAACATATAGTCGAGCAATGGACAACAAATGACAGTCTTTGACACGTGAAATTGTTTTATGTTTTAACCGCAAATTTAATCTTATCTAGAAATAATCTGATCACCCCTGCTTGTTCTTTCCTTTCCCTCCCGTGGTTCCCAGCAGGAGAGGGGGCGGTCATCGGGCTGCCCCTCGCTTGGGGTACTGCAGCTGTCCCCTGTGAACAGCCCCACTTTCTCCTCCCGTTTTCCTCCCCGCATGTCTGCCTGCCATCGCCTCTCTGTTCCCTGCAGGCAGAAGGCAGAACGGAAGGAGCACTGGCTTGCAGTAGGTGACCAGGTCACAAACCTGGCTGGGCCTGCTGAGTGACTTTGAGGACACTATTTAACCCCTCTGGACCTCAGGCCTCATTTGTGTGAGGATAAGCAAGATGCTGTGTGGAAGGCACGACGCTGCTCAAAGCGGATCCTCCGTGGTCCTTCCAATCCCACTCTTTAGGGGAAAATGGTAAACACCACCTGCCGGGAGGCTGCTTGCTGACCTGTGGGAGGGCCTGACATCTTGGGACTGTTGGCTGTTAGATGTGCCAGGTGCCACTCCTGGGCCTGGGAAGACAGACATAAGTGCTGTCACAGCATCAAGGAGTGACCCAATCCTGGAGTAACATGAGCCATGAGCCCATTAGCTTGTCGGGCATCTGCCTTCCACACGGTGGCAAAGTGACAGCGATGGTTATCCCCAGTTTATCGTTGGGAATGGGGTTAAGAGGTTCGTTCTGCATCACACAGCGAGGGGGGTGGAGCTGCTGTTATTAACATTTTCAATTAACTCAGGGCCCTGCTTCGGAGAAGCTGAGTCCTCTCATCTGTGCTGAGGTTTCTTACTTGCATCTGCAGCATTGCGAATGCTGAAGGGACCTTGGGTCACGTCTGACACTGACGCTTCTTGGGAAGACGGTCTGTGGACAGGACTTTTGCTGCCCCTGCTCATGGTGAAGAAACCCAGGCAGGGGCCTTGACCTCTCTGGGCTCTCCAAGGAGCAGTGTCAGAACTGACGTCAAGAGACCCAGAGTCTCAGTGCCTGGGGCCCCCCAGTCAGGCCCCCTCCATTAGGAGTGTTCTAATGCCCAGCCTCTTCGGGCCGACCACCCCTGTCCTGGACATCCCGACCTCCGGCCCCTGCACCTGAGCCCCCTGCAGCAGCCTCTCTGAAGGGTGGGTTCGTGCCCTGACACCTGGAAAGTTAGGCCTCTCCTGTTTCGCCAAGCTCTGCCTTCCTGGCCAAGGTCATGTTACCAGCCCTGTCTCAGGAGGGCCCCTGAGACAAGGTCCCATGGACTCAGGAGCATCCATGAGGTGCAGGAGTCCCTGGGCCTACGTGGAGGTGGCTGAATTCAGTGTCCTCTCCCTCCAGCCACCCTGCACGGTACCTCCCTCCTTGGCCTCTCCCCCGTCAAGGCTCTGGAAGTGTCCACCGTACTCAAAGGCCACGTGCCTTGAGGACAAGAGGTCATTGTGTGTTTTCCACTGCCAGCTGTGTCTGTTCATTTTCCCATGCTTCTCACTCTTCGGAGCCATGGCCTTCAGCTCCAGAGCTGGACAGACAAACGCCTGGCCAGGGCCGTGGGCACAGGCTCGCTCTCAGCCCCCAGCAGCTGGGCCAAGCCCGGCCCCCCGTGGAGGGCCACGGCCATCCCAACTTGGCTGCGCGAGGACTCCTGGCTGAGCATCCCCAGCAAATGTTGGCTCTCGATTCCTCTAAAGGAAGAGGAGTACTTTCTCGCTTCCCCGGGGTGCCCTGAGGATGAATTATTTACTATTTGCAAAGCACTCTGTAGGGTTCAGTGTCATTACACAGGGACCACAAGGCTCCGAGGCGGTCCTGGAAGCGTGACAGGGAGGTTGTTACTATTAAGCATTTATATAGCACTTTGCATTTGCGAGTGCTGCCCACTCATTTATTAGTTAATTCTCGCAGCACTCCGGGGCTGTCAGCAGCCATCGGTCGCCATCTTCTTCCGCCTGGAAATGGGGTTGCTGAGGTCAGGAGAGGCCAGTGGCCTTGCCCAGGGTTACCCGACACGGGTGGCTCGGAGCTCAGGCCACACCCTGTGCGGGCTGGACTCGCTGGCTCTGCCTTTGAGCGCTGCGAGCTAGCCGCAGCTTTCATTTCTGACAATCTTGTCATCAACCCACCCCCATCCACCAGTCGGGAGCCCTGCAAGGGATTGCTGTAATTTGTGACCTCGGCGACACTCCCAGGAACGCTCTCAATTTACGACCTACTGTATCGTGAAGGAATGAGCACTGGCTTTGGAGTAAAAAATCTGGCTGTGCAACTTACAAGATGTGTGAGGGTGAGCACGTTTCTTAATGCTTCTGAAGCTCAGGGCCCTTGATTATCAGTGAGGGATAGAAAAGCCAGTGAGCCATTTCTGAGGATCTGAAGCATTAGTGGACTCGGCATGAGATGAAGCCTTAGTGCTTGTGAGCTCCAAGCCTCTGATCACTGTCACGGCACACACAGAATTCAGCCTCAAAGACGACTCAAGCAAGCCCGTGGGAAATAACATAAAGGAGAGCTTTGGGTCAAAGAGACTCACTGGAACTCTACGCGGTTCCTGCCTTTCGCTTGGGAGACTGGGTGGAGAAAGGAAAAAGCTGGAACTACTGCTATTCCCGTTACACCTTATCTACTGCTCTTCAATAAGTTTTTTCATTAATTAACAAATGTTTACTAAGCACCTACTATGAGCCAGGCATGATTTTAGGAGAGAAGGATTGGCAATGAACAAGAGAGACAAAGAAAGAAGGAACACCTATCAGGCAATGAGTAGGGGGGAGTGTGTATTAGAGGGATGGAATGGTATGTGCAAATGCCCTGGGGAAGGGCAGACTTCAGAACGCCTGAGGAACTGAGAGAAGACGACTGTGGCTGGAGTCAGGGAGAAAATGGTGAGGAGATGAGCTGGGTGAGGACAACAGGAGCAGCTCACACAGAGCCCTGAACCCCAGGTGAGAGGTTGGGATTTTATTCCCCATGCAACACCTCTGAGGGGCCGTGTGCAAGGGAGTGACGCGATCCTTCAGGTTGCCATGTGCATCATCACACCTTCAGCAGACAAGAATCTCAGGACCCAGCTCTGTTAGATCGTTAATTTCTCAGCTCCGAGAAGTCCAAAGTGTGTTTTCTTAGTGATATAGCCCGAATGTTTGTGCCCCCCCAAACTCACATCTGAAGCCTAATGCCCAATGTGATGGTATGGGGGGTGACGCCGCTGGGAGGTGATGAGGTCATGAGGGTGGAACTCTCGTGATGAGATCAGTGCCCTTAAGAAGGAGACCCCCGAGAGTTCCCTTGGCCCTCTGCCGTCTGTGGACAAAGCAAGAACACAACTGTCTATGAAGGAGGGAGTGGACCTGCCCAGATGCTGAGTCTGCCGGTGCCTTGATCTTGGACTTCGCAGCTCCAGAGTGTGAGAAATAAACACTGGTTGTTTATAAGCCGGGCCATGTGTGGTAGTTCGAACGCACTAGGCCCCTCGGAATGCATCTGAAACACCGAGTCCAGGTTGGAAAGCCCTGCATCGGGCTGCTCCTCGCCCAAGCCTTCGGCCACCGAGCTAAATCACCACTTTGGGGATGTCCCCTGCAAAGCCCTCATGTCCATGATCCCTGTGAATTCTCACAAATACCCAGCAGGCTCAGGGGAAGGAAGCAACTTCCGTGGGCCCCGCAGTTCCCGAGCGCTGGGCCAGGGCTGACCCTGCGTCCGAGACCCGTGGGCTCCACCTCGCCGCACGCGCCAGTCCCCTCCTGCCTCCCTCTGGGGGATTTGCCCACGGGCTGGTTGTGGAGGCCTAGTCCAGCTTCCTTCTCTTCCTGGGGTCTGGGGAAACCGTGCTACCTGCCAAGGTCCCCGCTCATCTCAGAGCTCAGACCAATGCCTGTGTGTCCCAGATCCCCTCCCTGGGGCGCTGGCAGAGACCCTGCACGTAGGGCAATCTGTGTGGGAGCCACAGAACTTTCTAAGAAGGGGATCCTGGCCAGCTAACATCTTGCGGTCTGGTTGGAGAAATAAGACTTCAATGCTTCAGAAATCGTATTTATGAAGCTGTAAAATACTGTGGCTGGAGAGAATCTTAACGTCTTCAGATTGCTCAAGATAACGATTGTAATCACCAGGTCATACTTAATTAATTACTGGATGCCTCATCCTGACCACGGGTGGCTGAGAATGGGTGCCCAGCCTGTGGGTGAGTTTCCTTGAAACCTCGGTAATAAGGGAAACCATTGTTGAGATGCTTTTGAGAAAAATAGGGCTGAGGCCTAAGCTCATAAGTGAACCCACGAGGCCCTTATACACATATATATATTTTTTCCTTCAATACAATGAAACAAAGGCAGCATACTAAATAAAGACAAGATCGCTGGCCTCTTACGCATCGTAAATTTGTAATAGCAGGAAGTTTATAATTAATTTCCATTTACCATCCCTTCTACTCCAGAAACTTTTGAAATCTCTTCCTCACAGTTTCAGCAAGATGCTTATAAGTTCACTTGGCTTGCGTTCAGAGAACATGTGCAAGGGGATAATATTTTTGAGATATTATCATATCCCGTGGCCCTTCATGCACTGGGCTCCCCACCTGTGTTGGACAGAGTTCTTACCGGCAGACAACAAAATCCATACTAGTCAGTTTCATCAGACGGGGAATTAAAAAATCCTATTAGTTTGCTTACAGGATCTCCCAGGAAACCAGGGAACGAACTCAACTGCCACACAGCCGGGAAAATTGCCCGGGCACACACAGGACGGTTCTTGCAAAATACCACCGCTGCCACCACCCACTGCTTGCCACCTATGACACCAGGCACTCAAAATCCCATTTCAGCAGTTGAGAAGAGCCAGCTGCTCTGCAATCAACCTTTCTGGAAGATACTATGTCCTGTTGTGTGGCCAGAGCTTTCTGTTGTTTGCTTCATTTCCCAAGTCTTGAGTGGGTGTGGCGGCTTGGCGGACGCTGGGTCGTACATGGAGCTCTAGCTGGAAACGTGGTGTCTAGCCCTCGGTGTCTACGTAACGGGAAGTCCAGGGGGAAGGGAGCTGGCAGAGCGGCCAACTTACAGGATCCCCATTGCAGCAATAAGTTTCAATGCTTGAGGCAGAAGGCAGATAGTAGCTAGAACACCACGCCATTGCTCAGCTCTGACTTTTCAAATTAAATGCTTTTTTGAGTCTCTAATGGGACACTAGTCTTCAAGGCCAGGATTTCCACAGAGAGAAAGCTCCGTATAAATTCTGGAAGCTCCCATTGATGTGTTAGCAGCCAGGTCCAGCCAACGGGAAATGAACATGAAATCAAGGTGACAGTAACATATGGGGTAGAGAAACTCATGATGTAAGCTAGTCCTAGACCCTGCTACACAGACCCTGAAGAAAGCTTGCCTCTCCCAATCCAGTGGGCTACAGAAGGAGAAGGGAGAAAACGGATAGGACAAATCCATCAAATGCAGGGTCTTCATCTTCCCTCTCTTGGGCCTGCAACTTGGCAGGGGTATCGGAGCTTCAAAACATTTCCCAACCTCCAAAATATTGGGAGTTCCCAGCTCACTTTCCTGCAGTGATCCTAGGAGGCTACGGGACTTGGGAGAAGATAGGTGTCAATTCATCCCCATAGTTAACCTGCGGAGGGAGCAATCGTGTGCCACTGGCAGAAGAGGCAGCTGGGTGGGTGCGCCAGAGGCAGGACACCCTGCCAAAGGGTGCCACGCAGCCCTTCAGGGACCAAACTCTTTCCTCTAGTGGCTCTGGTGCCCACTCAGCTCTGAGTTCTCTGCTGTATCCTCTCTACCTGCAAGGAAAAAGAGGAAGGAAAGCCCCTGGAGGATGGCACAAGAGATTTCATGGGTCTGGCTGGCCAGTGCTATGCACCACTTCCACCTGCATCTGGACCAGAACTTAATCACATGACTCCCCTAATTGCTGGGGAGGCTGGACCATGTCGTTTGGCTGTGTATCTTGGAGGAGAAGAATGCATAGGAGGGTTTCTGTCCCATGCTAGGGAGGCAGAAGTGTTGTGTGCCTTGGTGAGAAGACATGAGTTCTGAAGGTCCAGCAGGCAGCACAAGGAGGGGCTCTAAAAGATGTCATATGCAGGGCCTGCATGGCCAAGTGAAAACGGTGGAATCTGGAGCTCAGCACTGAGTGCCACAGGATGCCCGAGGGCCAAGTGGGGTGCGTGGCTGCCCTGTGGACCGCAGGCCCAGGTACAGACCTGACCAGCCAGGCTGCAGCAGAGGTCAGTGAGGATTCAGCTGGGGTCCGACATCCCATCTCCCCTGCTGCTGTGAGGTCACGTGAGCCCATCACAGGTCCAGATTCCATGTTGGTGTGAGGGCACGGTCTGCCATCTTTCACCTCTCTTTTTGCACCCCCTGTTGGGTCTGCTTCCTTTAGGATTGGAGCAAGGAGGATGGCTGAGGAAAATGGCAAAGCCTTTTAACCTAAGCGACAGGCAGTGTCTTTTCTGTTGGGCATTGCTCTTGCTTCTCTGGTGGGTGTTGAATTGCTGTTGATGGATTTGGCATGATTGGTGTCCACACTCTGGTGAGTGTGAGCTCTTCGGGGACCTCTCTGCAGGACCTTTCCTGAGGTGGGACACCAGCCCTGGCACAACCTCCTTCACCTCTCTCCCCCAGCTCCCGCAACTTTGGTTTTCTCCACGGATCCCAACAGCCTCTTGCTGCTGGCATCCCATCTTGGGGTGGGCCAAGCTCTTGGGTGGAGCATCAGCAAGACAGCTCAAGCCTAGCCATCTTTTGGGGCATTGCTTGACCCACAGAAACTTACGCACTCTTGCTACTCAGACGACAGGGGTGCAGTCTGCTTGGCTGTCACCCTCTTCTTGGCCATCATATCTTCTTTCCATGCCATTTTCTCTAGGTAGGGTAGGTGTAGGGAAGATGAACAACCCCAAGCAGGATCCAACCGGAGGATGAAGGGCCAATATCTTTTTGTGGTCCCCCCTCACTTACTCGGCTTGTGGGGTGGAGGATGGAACCTTTCCCCAGGATGGGTTGGGGGGGGGAGATTCTTCCTGAGGCCAAGGGCACATGTCTTCCTCCTCTCTAGTCCTGATCTTCTGCTTATATGGACTTTAATGGGGTTAAGGTAGGTTAGAATGAGGGTTAGTGTATTAGTCAGGGTTCTCCAGAGAAACAGAACCAACAGAATGTGTGCGTGCATATATATATCAATATATATACACACTCATGTATTACAAGAGATTGGCTCATATAATTATGGAGGTTGGGAAGTCCAAAGTCTGCAAGGGAGAGCCTCCAGGCTAGACACCCAGGGAAGAGCTGAGGCTGCAGTTCAAGTCTGAAGGTTGTTTGTTGGAAGATGTCCCTCCTGTGGGTGGGAAGTCAGTCTTCTGTTCTATTCTGGCCTTCCACTGATTGGAGGAGGCCCACCCACATTATGGAGGGTAATCTGCTTTACTCACAGTCTGCTGATTTAAACATCCATCTTGTTGAGAAACATCCTCACAGGAGCATCCAGAATAGTGTTTGACCAAATATCTGGGCACTGTCCCGCAGCCAAGTTGACACACAAAATTAATCATCACAGTTTGGGTAATGGAGTGATTTTTGTCACTTAATAACCTCTGAAGGAGCAGTCTGCTCCCAATTGCTGGCCGCTCCCTTGCAAGTCCTTGGTGATTCTTCAGAATGTTGGACCCTTAACACCTCTAATCCTTAGCTTTTGTCCACAGACACAAATTTGGGGGCAACGGAACAAGTTACAGTAAAAATGAAACACCCTCCCTGTATAATTTCCAGAGGTGTCAATTACAGATGACTTACAGACTTTTAAACTTGTAAATAACACATATTCTCTCTCTCTCTCCCTCCCGATTGCATCTATATGAGCATCAGTCTCTATCTACTTTTCATTTAAACAGCTTTATTGGACATATTTCACATACAATAGCAATTGACCTATTTAAAGTGTATTTTCATGGATATGTGTAGCCGTCACCACAGTCAGTTTTAGAACGTTTTCTTCATCCAACAGAACCCCATACTCTTTAGCTCTCACTCCACTATCCCCCATCTCTATTCTCCACTCTAAGCAAGCACTAATCTACCTTCTATCTTGATAAATTCCCCCATTCTGGACTTTATATGAATGGGATCATGTAATATGTGGTCTTTTGTGACTGGCTTCTTTCAGTCAACATAATGGTTCCGAGGTTCCTCCATGTTGTAGCATATGGAAGTATTTCATTCATTTTTATGGCATATGGGTACATCATATTTACTATTCATTCGTCGCTTGATGGATATTTAGGTTGTTTCTACTTCTTGGCTGTTATGAGTAATGCTGCTATGAACATTCACGTACACGATTTTGTGTGGACAGACGTTTTCAGTTCTCTCGGGTGTGTAACAAGGAGGGGAGTTGTTGAGCCATGCGGCAACTCTATGTTTAATCATTTGAGAAACAGCTTTGTCTGCATGGTGATGTGGCTGCACCATTTTACATTCCCACCAGCAGTGCATGAGGGTTCCAATTTCTCCACATCCTCAACAATTGTTATCATCCAACCTTTTGTTTCTGGCCATCCTGGTGGAAATGAAGTGGTCTCTCATTGTGGTTTTGATTTGCATTTCCACGATGACTAATGATGTCAAGCACAGTTTCATGTTTGTTGCTGCTAAAATCTGGGTTAGACTATTTGGCTGCAGCCAAATTCTCCTTAGCTTTGCTAGAAAAGTCCAGAGTACAGGTAACGCCTGGGGTTGAAGGGCAGGCTTAACTGTCAGATCAAACATTTCTCTCATTGTCTTTCCCATAGAGATAATTTTTCTAGAACCTCAACTCACCTGGCTGAGTAGAGCTGGAACCCCCTGAATTTGCAGTGGGCCTGTAGTCCAGCTCTCTGCTCTGGTCCTCTCCTCCACCTGCTTTAGAGTTTTTCTTCTCCTGCACCGCAGCCTGGCCTCCCCAGACGTCCTTCTATTATACCTCAGGACAGCCAGAGCCTGTTGGCTAATGCCAGAGGGCTGATCGAGTTCAGGGATCCGGTTCTGTTGCATTGGGCCACGCAAGTTATTCCGGTAAGGGCTGAGCATGCCTGTGAACAGATTGCACGTGATAATGTGTTTTCCTTTGCTTATATATTCCTTCTTGCCGCCTCCTGAGAAGCATGGGGGTGCTAACTGGAAGGTCTTTTGTGTGCTGTGTGTAAACAGTGATTGTGCTCTGTGTAATGGCTTCCATAGGCTTGAATACGATATTGATTTGGGTGTGTAGTTTACAGGCAGAAACCAGAAAATGGTAAATTGCTCTCCTTAATGAGAAAGGAGTGGCAAGTTGAGTGGTGCCGGGGACCATCTAGGAGCAGGAGGGAGTCATAGAGGAGATTTAGAGCAGAAGTTGGTACCTTTTCTCCTAAGGGCCAGACAGTAAATATTTTAGGTTTTGTGGCTCCTCTGGTCTGTCCTGGCTACTCAGTTCTGCCATTGTAGCACAACAGTCCTAGATGAGATGCACTGGTTGTATTCCAATAAAGCAGATGGCTGTAGGTCACTGACCGCTGGGAGGATGGAAGGGATAGGATGGAGAGAGACAGAGACAGAGGCGCAGGAGCTGCACCTGGGGCAGCCAACATACGGACTTCTAGCAAAGTGGTGCCCAGCCCAGCTCTTGGGGCCCAGGAAACTCTGACCGTACGTTCATCTGACTGTGACCGGATCAGCACTGTGATCCAGATGGCAGAAGTTGCCCTCCGTGTCTGGAAGGCCCTGTTGTTGGCAGACAAGCTTGACTTGTGAAGCCTGCCTCATCTGCCCATCTCAGAACTCCAGTGGAGACACCCGTTCAGATGAAAGCTTTGCTTCCCCATCAACGCTAACTTTGTCGCACGTTGGTACACGGTTGCCTAGTAAGATTGGAGAGATGAGAAATGGAAGAAGAGGCAAGACTGAGGCAGGTGGGCCCTGGAGCAGGAGATCTTGGTTATCAGGGGAGGGAGGGCCACCCTGGTTGGTAGTGTGGCCCAAGCATACATCATCTACTTGACGAACATGGGCTGCTTACGGGACCTTATGGGTGTCAGACCCTGGTGCTCTTTCCTATCATACTTTCAGGTTGATTTATTTAGAAATCTGTTGCTAGAGAAATAGATCTATATTTTTTTTCCTGTAGAAATAGAAGATGTGTCACCTTTTTTCTATGGATAGCTTTATTTGGCTACCATGATGTCCTACTTTTACTAGTCATGGGACTGTTGACGTGGTTGTTAAGAAAACAGTACAAAGAGCACATCAGCCATTTTTAAAGCTAGTTATTTTGATCATGAAGACATAGCCAGGACCTTTGGTCTGTTTTGTCGTTTTTGGCAAATTATCTCAAGAGAAAGTGCTTTCATAATATTTTATGTTCTAGATAAATATAACTATTTTGTTTTCTAAACAAATGATTGCCTCACCAGGATATGGAGCTCTTCTCGGAGAGAATGTGAGAGGTGGCGGGCGTAATGGCTGTCGAGTTACTAAGACATAGTTACACATTCTCCCTCCATTTAAAGTGAGTTTTTCAGGAAAAACATTTGAAGCATACATGATATGAAAGCTAATATCTTTATTACTCAAAGAGTTCATGCAGTTTTTGAAGAACGTTAAGATCCCAACAGAGGCATCGAGACAGAATAACTCATAAAAGAGGAAGCAAGAAGATGTGAGTAACACAACGCCAGCACCAGTGAAAAAATTAATGCTAACTCTCAATCTCATATGGTGTAAATTGGTGCTACTTTTTGGAAAGGAATTTGGGAAAATGCTTCAAGATTCATAAACGTGATCATGTCTGTGATCCAGAAATCCCATTTCTGGAAATCTTTCCTAAGAAAAGATTCCAAATAGGGAAAAAGCACTATTTAGTTGAGTGCACTGTATTAGCAAGCTACAAGCTCAGCAATAGAGGAATGACCTAGTAAATTATCTGGCTAATGAATTAACACACAGCCATCAAAGAGCCGATGACGAAGACTTCAGTAACATGAAAACCAAAATGGGCAGGATTTAAATTGTGTGTACAACAAACTATATGCATCGCTCCAAGGACTAGAAAGGAATACACAAAAATAGTATTTTCAATAATTTTAAATTTCAAACATCCATGGAGGCAGAGAAGGTAATAAACTCTCATAAAGGCACCACCTAGATTTCACAATTACCAACTTTTTGCAATATTTGCTTCATATATACTTAAAAATCTCTAACAGACAATAAGTTTTTGAAATCAGCATAACCAAACACCATCATCACAACCAGCAAAGTAAATAATTTCTTTCATGGATGTGTCTTTTGAAAAATTTTGATGTAATTTTACACTTAGAGAAAAGTTGCAAGAATAATACAAGGAATTTCTGTATACCCTTGAGCTAGTGTCTTCAGATGTTAACGTTATGCCTCATTTGCTCTCTTCATCCTCCCTGCTATACACACACACATTATTTTTTTCTAAACCATTCTTTTGAGTCTGTCTAGGTTGCTGTGACAAAAAGACCATAGACTGAGTGGCTTAAACAATAATTATTTGTCACAGTTCTGGAAGCTGGGAAGTCCAAGATCAAGGCGCTGACACACTCAGCGTCTGGTGAGAGCCTGCTTCCTGGTTTATAGATGGTCGTGATCTTGCTGTGTCCTCACATGGCAGAAGGGGAGAGGGAGCTTGCTGGGGTCTCTTTTGTAAGGACACTAATCCAATTCATGAGTACTCCACCCTCATAACCTAATCACCTCCCAAAGACCCCACTTCCAAACACCATCACATTGGGGGTTAGGTTCCAACATATGACTTTGGGGCACAAACATTCAGTCTATAGCATCCTTTGAGAATAAGGTGCAGACATGATGCCCCTTTATCCCTAAATACAACAGTGTGTATTTCTAAAAACAAAGACATTCTCCTGCATAACTGTAGTCCAATGGTTACAACCAGAAAATTGACTTACAATCCTCTGCAATGATTGCCAATGATGACTTTTCTAATTTCAAAGTTCCTTCTACATTTATTAGTTGGCTTTCTACTAAGGAAGAGCTTTTTCTTCCTATTGATTCATTGATTGACATCAGCATAAACTCGCAGATTCTTAATTTATTCAATGGGTTATTTTCCATTATGCCATTAGTTTTCTTGATGTTGTAATTGTCCCAGATTTGGCCACTGAGAGCCCTTCATGCTGAATCCTGTGTCCTTTTGACATGTCCCTATAATATTTTGAGCCTTTCTAACTTTCTAACACAACAAGATGTCCCACTTTTATCTTGTACGCTCCACACTCCAGCCCTGGAATTAGCCATTAACCAAGGAAAATCGGCTCCTTTTATTAGAGATGGTGTTTAGACACCAAGATCTGGGTGCTAGGTGTGCTCATTGTTTTTGGGGTATCATTGCTTCTGGGGTCTCCCCGTGGGCCATGCTAGGAAATATATGTATGTACACACTCCCACATCTGCACATACACCCACATGCACGCATGTCTTTATATCTACCTAGCTGTTATACACATGCACACATGCAAGTATGCATAAATTTACATAAGTTTATACCCATGCCTCTAATTCCAATCCAACACCACAGATTTCATTTATCTTCACTTTCCATATTTGCAATTCCTCTCTCTGATGATAATAATAATAGATTTAGCTCCTGTTAGCTACAATATATCTGTTTATTTGTTCAATCAAGTAATTTGAAGTTTGGACATTTTCTGTCTTTCAATTAAGTGGAGAAGTACCGGTTTTATGTAGTTTTATTTTCCCTCCCTCCCTCCCTCTCTCCTTTTCTTCCTTCCTTCCTTTTGGAGGTTACGCTGGGAGATTTCAATGTAGTCATTATTATCATCTTGGCCATTGACAATAATTTCTTAACATTTTCTAATATGCTGTCTGTGTTCAATTTTCCCTGATTTTCTGTAAAGCATCTTTTTACTGTTGACTTGTTCTAATCAGGACCCAAACAAATTTCATAATTTTTGTTTGGCGATAAGTCTCTTAAGGCTATTTCAATCATCCATAATTTATTATGGAAAGCACCCCTTGTTCATGCCATTTATTTGTGGAAGAACTGATCAGCTGTCCTGTGAATCTTCCACATTCTGGATTTGGCAGATTTTATCCTAAAGGTGTCATTTAACCTGTTTCTCAAACCCCCAGATTCCCTTGGATGAGCAGTTAGACCTAGATACTTGCTCATGTTCAGGTTCAGTTTTGTTTTGTTTTGGAAGGAACCGTTGCTAGATGGTGCTGTGTTTTTCCTATTGCGTCACACCATAAGGAGCATGGTGTCTGGTGGAACCACTGTGAGTGATGACTGATCAGTCCTCGCTGACAAGTGATGTCAGCTTCTACACTTATGAAGTTCTCCAACAATCTTTCACCCAATGGACTCGCTGCCATTGATGAGTTATTGCCTAGATTCATGGTCTTGAAATGACAAAACGGTGACTTCTAAGTCTAATATGAATGGCACTTAATCTCCTCCCACACTTTATGTAATGTTATGCTATACTTGTAATTAAAAATATAAATATCTAAGAATGAAAGTTTATATCAATATCAGTAGTAAGCCGAGGCCAAATGGCATTATCCACTTGAAAGATTTTTAATCTAGTTTCTCAGATCGTCTCTCCACTATTCCTCTTGAGCACGCACTGGAGTCTCCAAGGGCTGAGGGGTTTATTTTGGGAACGTATGTGGCCAGTTAAATCCCTTCACAGAAAAGAAGGAATTAAAATGCATGTACCCTATCACTCAACAGTTCCCCTTTGGTATCAGCCCCAGTGAAATAATGATCTTCTCACCGTAACGGCTTCCAAAGCCTTGAAGACAGGAGTGATTTGGTGGGTCAGGTTAGAAGCAGGGACCAGGAGAGATGCACAAGGGTGTTCACTGATCGATGTTTGCAATGAAAGAGAACTGCAACAACCTGAAGGTCGTGTGACGGGGGAAGGACAAGTTAAACGTAACCACGCAAACATAAGAACACCATACAGCAGCCGAAAGGTGCAGATTTGAGCTCCCGGAATCAACGTGGGCAAATCTCAAAAAGCTAAAGTTGAGTGAAAAAACCCAAGGTACAGAAAAATCCATTTGCATGCCAAGTATGAAAATAGAAACGTGCCAAACAATATTATTTATTTTTTATGGATATATATGTAACAGTCTATGTAAAACTATAACACTGAGTTGAAGGCAACGGGAAACTCACGATAGAGGCAGCCACTGGGTTGAGGTGAGGGTAAAGAGTTTTCATTTTAGCCGATGTGTTCTAACACTGGCTAAAAAAAAGAGTTAATATAGTACTTGTGCAACTATCTAAAAAGTATTTAAGCACAGAAAAAGATGGAGAGGAAAAGACCTGTGCCGCAGTCTCTGGAGGGATGGTGGAGCGTGAAGGCTCTGTCTGGACAGGCAGCTCTCCCCCGGTGGGCACCAACCCTGGGAAGGCGGCGTCTCCGCGCGGGGTTGGGGGGGTGGGGCTCACAGGCACCTGCAGTCTGAGGCCATCTCAAGGCCACAGCCGGCTCCTCATACAAACCTGTCTGCCATTCTCCCTGGGGCAAAACCCCAGACGCTCTGGCCTCTTTCTTTCCTTCTCCCTCCCTCCCTGCAGGCAGTCACTCCCGGGTATAAAGATTCTCCATAGTCACTTATGGGGGGGGGGGGGTTCAGCCTAACATCTTGGTCCTCTCTTGAATCAGAGCCTAGGCCCTCTTTCCCTCCTCATCCCTGTCCTTCCTTTTCTCTCACAGCCCCTGCTCCTCCCTCCGCCCCCCAACTCCATTCTCCTGAAAAAAACTTCTTGCCAGAGCCAAATAGTCCACACAGTGTTTCTCAAACCTAGGGCACACTGCCGGTCTCTGGGTCTTTGTTTGTGGCAATCCCTGGCCTGGAATGCCCTCCCCACCCTCTCAGCTCTCATCAGCTCCTCTGTGAGCCCCCTCTGGCTCTCAGTAATCTATCTCCCCTCTGAGTTCCTGCGCCATGTATTACCCACGCCCCATGCATTTCTTCCATGCCCACTATAAAATAATAATAAAGTGATAGCTGCTGCTTACTGAGTCCCTTGATGTCAGGTGCACACGGAGTTATTAACCAAAGCCATTAGTTTGATGGAGGGCCAGAGAGATGAGAAGCCAGGAAAGGGTTGGCAGGGTCCCAGCCATTGGTTCATGGCTGGAGACGGGCTTCCTTGCCTGGAGAATTCTTTGGGCCCAAGAGAGCCAAACAGAAGAGGGTCTATTTGAGACCATTCGGGGAGCCTAGGTGGGGAGCAGGAGAAGAGGTCATTTGCAGATGTTGGGGAGGAGATGTGCCCAGTGGCTGTAAAAATGGTCCTTTGAAAACCAGGATAGCAAAAAGGAGAAGGGAGCAGATGCCAGCCTCATGCCTGACTCTCTCCCTCTGGCCCCGCTCCCCTGCATGTGGGCAGCAGGCTCTGAAAAGCAACGAGCCCTGGAACCTGGATGCTTTGCTCTGGCCCCCTCCTGCATCCAGCTTGGGTTCTGCCTGGCCCTGTAGCTTCCTAGCCTGTTGTTCCAAGCTTGTGTGGGTGAAGCCCCCGTCAACCCAGGTTCCACCGTTCTCCTTCTAAACAGTCTACAGAGACATCCTCTGTTTCCACCATCACAAGGGGATCTTGAGTCCTTTTCTCAAAATCTTCGCTATGTTAGTTGTCTCCGGGCCCCAGATACTCAGCAGCTTGGTAGGGCAGGTGGGAGCTCAGGCCCTGGGCTAGAGGCCTGAACAAGCTCTTTTCTTTCGGGCTCTGCCTATCTGTCCAGGTGGCCCTCAAGGCTGGGCTCTGAGTTCTAATCACCAAACATCCTCACAGAATAAAGCAAGAACAGAATTCCCAGATAAAGCCAGAGGACATGCTCCCGGCTAGACCAGAGAGCCAAAGATGGACACCCAAGGAGGCTGCAGGAGCATCTCTAGGAGAGCAGAGGGCCACCTGGAGATCAGGCTCCTGGCCTCAGTGTGGATGTGGCTGTTTACAAGTGCCCAGCCTCCTGCCAGCAGCTGGTGGCATCAGCCACTCACCAGGAGCCTTGGGAGAGGCAGTGCAGTGGAGGGAGCATTCAGAATGCCGTCACCTTCTGGAATGGATGAGGTGGAGTTTGCACACGGGTGGTTTTATTTTTACTCCACGTTTCTGGAGAAAGCTTAATGGCTTCGAGTGCTCCTCTCTGTTCATGAAATTTAAAAGGGGGAAAAGGAACACGCGTAATTATAATCCCACAGCAGGGCAATTGGCGTGCCTCCGACTATTAGGTCCCATTAAAGATGTAATATTGTGATGTCTCAGGAGAAATTCCTACTTATTTATGCTCAGTATTAGGGCAAATATTAGTTAGCATCAGACCAGGAGGCAGTAACGTCTGATCTGATGTCACCAGCAGAGCTTGCCTTATAAACAAAATAAGTGGCAATTACTTTTGAGCTGAACTAATAATTTTTTCAAGTGATTCCATTTCGTGTTGATCAGCAATGTCCAGCGAAGGTGCCTGCTTTTTAACCACACTTTCTTTAAATGTACAAAGGAAGGCCGGGGGGCTGGCTTCTCCTCCTCCTTCTTGCTAGGTTTTCCTGTGGGACAGTAATTAGGAAATACAAGCCAATATAGGAAATGAGTATGGTTGCTTTTATGGGGATTTTAAACCAAATGGCTTTGCTCCTATGCCTGAGGAGCTGCTCCCTCAGGAGCCCAGCAGACCACTCCGTCCTACCTGGTGCTTCAGGCCTTTTGGAAAATGGCTCCTTGGCCTCCTGGAGAGGTCCTTCCTGAGAGAGAAGGGGGAAGGTCCACAGGGCGACTAGGGACGGGTCCCAGAGCTCAGCCCCCCTGCAGAGGACCTGGCTGGCTCTCCAGGTGGCAGTTTGCAGGCAAATGCCTTCCCTTCCTTTCCGCAGTGCGGTCTTCCCTGGCAGCTAGTGTCTTCACACACTCCTGCTTTACCTCAGACTTTAACAGCTGGGCTTCTAGAACATTCTCCCAAGGCAGAAGCTCCTTAGCCCAGGCTTGTTTGCCAAGAACTTTCTCAGATTGCTAAAGCTGCCCACACCCAGGACTCTCCCTGTGCCTTGCTGATATGCTCTTGTAGTCTGAGCACCCCAAGATGCCCACGTGAGAGCGTGTGGGGCTCCAGGAGGACTGCACCCTGTCCCTCGACCAGAGTTCTAGTCGTTCTGGACAGACAGCGCCATGTCCTTCTGGGAGGGGCAGCTGCTCTGACTCTGTGGTCCCACCCATGGGCTTTTTCTCTCCAACGGAGAGATGGCCCCAACCTCTGTGCTGGCAGGCACTTGGGGGCCACGTGAAGAGCTGAGCATCCGAGTGCAAGCCGGGCTTTGCAGCATCTCCCGTGGGACCCTGGTTCCACGTCCTCGCCTCTGCCCAGCACAGCCAGGGCTGGCCCAGGCCGTGAGAATGTCTATGAGAACTTCAGGTTCATTTCCCCTCCCAGGTCCCATCCTCTCTCTGTGTTCTCTTCCATCGCACAAACACTGGGCATTCTCCATGGATCAGGCCTGGCAAGGCCCGGCGGCAGGTTCAGAGAAGAACGAGGCCCAAGTTCTGCCCACACAGAACCTGCAATTCTAGTTGAAAAAGCTGGTACAAGGTAATTCCCTGAGACCGCCAGGCTGAGTAAGGTGAGCACCGCATTGTAGGTAGAAGGCGGTCTGAGGAAGGCACCCAACGTGGGAGAAATCACATCGTCTCGGGAAGATCAGGAAAAGCTCCAGGAAGGAGGCAGCTTCTGAGGCCTCGAAGGGTGGATCCAATCTCACCATGAGGAGCTTGCTTCCAGGGCTGACATTCCAACCAGAGGGAGCTGTGGGCGGCAAGGGGAGAAGGTGGGAAGCAAGGGGTGCTTGGACAATGCTGGGTTTCAGCTAAATTAGTTAAGTTTCTTTCATTCAAGTAATAGAAGCTCGGTGGAGGCTGGTGACACAGATTAGCATGCCAGCTATCATGAGCCAAGTGTCGGGGTACAGCAATACAGATGTTGGGGTGAGGCGGACGCCAGACCCTCCGGGGCACTGCTGCGAGTGCCTCTGAGCTGTCAGGGGAACAGCCATGAGCACATTAGCATGTCCAGTCTCTCCCCTGCCAAAACCCACTATGGCTCCCTACTGCAAACAGGAAAAGCCCAAATGCCTTTGCTTAGCATGCCCTGAAAGTCCCTCCCTGAGCTACCTTCTTGCCTTCCACCTGCTGTTTCCCTTTAGAGATTATTTCCTCTGACTATAGCAGACGTTCTTGTGGATGACCAAGCTCACTGCAATCCCCTTGCTCTAGGAACACAGGGCTGACACCCTGGGGCCGCCCTGCCTCCCTCACCTGACCAAGTGCACCTGATCACGTTCTTCCTAGGAAGTCAGAGAAGGGCAGAGCTGGCGCTGGTCCACAGCTGGGCTCTGGAGGGGGGGCCAGTGAGGTCCTGCCGGGGTCGCGGATGTGGTTACTGCCAAGTTTCCTGTCTTCTGAGTCATGGCTGTTCATGTCTTTCTCAGATTCCAAGAGATATCAGTATATGTATTTTCCCTGCTCTATGACTTGAAAATAAGTACTTAAATGCTAATCGCTTCACTCGAGACACTGCAAGGTTTCTTCTAGGAGTAAGAGTCTGGGACGTTCTCATGTAGGAAAAGGATTGGGATTGGCCTGGAGGCCGGGTCTCAGGAGCTGGCCCGCTGCTGCCCTGAGCCAGTCGCTGAGCCCCTGCTTAGCTACAGTAGAGGGGGCTCTGTGTATCTCCCCGACCCACAGAGCATCACGAGCTCTATTGTTAATCTCACCCATCCACAGGAGCAGGTCACACTGGGCCTGCTGGCTGCCATGTCCAACTTTCTTCTGCAGCCCAGGGGTGGCAGGCAGAGAGCCACTAAGAGGGCAATGTCCAGTACTAACAGAGAACCAGCATGGCCTTGCGAGGTTAAGGAATATGCCCAGAAAAAAACCTTGTAAGACGTTCTGTATACGGTCACGCGTGTTTGGAAACATTTTGCATGCCAGGTTGGGTTGGAAGAAATAGAATGTAATGAAACAGCAGAAATCCGTGGATTTCCGAAAACACGCAGTCAGCAGGAAGAACGTGTCTGGGTCAGCAACACAGCAGGAGATGCAGGGCTGATAAAGAGGGAGGGCCTCCACCGAGCCGATGCTCTCCCAACCCGGAGAGAGGTGGGCCTGGACAGGGTGGGTGAGAAGCTGTGTAGGAGAGGGAGATGGACTCTCCTGGGGTAGAAGGGGGCTCAGGTGGGCCCTGAGGTGACCCTGAGCCCCCCGGCTGGAGCTGGCCCTGAGTGGGGTACTGGCTGCATCTTGGCCACTGCGTGTGTCAGTCAACAAACACCATGAGCACACACTGCATTCGCTGCATAGAAGGAGCACTGGGCGGGAGCTGGCGGCACTGCTTTCCTTGGGGCTCCTGGGACCACAAGGCCATCTGCTGTCTTGCCTCCCCTCCCAGTGCTGATCCTTTCCCAAGGAGCCACCCAGGGTCCCATCCCGTCCCCCTCTTTACCCTTTGCTTTGACACGTTCGAGAGTCACAGCATCAACTTGACAACTATTTTAAGAGCCAAGTGGTGTTATCAGAAAGCAACCATAACAAAGTGGGCTGCCTGGAATTCTTCCCTGCTGTCTGTCTGGGAGCTGACCTAGGGGGCATTCCAGCGAGCTGCCTCCCTGGGACGTCGTCGCTTGCAGCCCCTAGGCAGGAAGGATGACAAATAAGCAGGCAACAGCTTTTAGGTTTGAAGCTCAAAGCTCTCTGAGTAGAAGAATAGAAGTATTATGTTTTCAAGGTAATATTTCATTGGTCACTTAGTCTTAAGAGGAAGGGCCTTCTTTTAGAAATCACCTAATGGCAATGGGGCTCAGAGAGGGAGACTGGCCCGCCTGGAGCCACTCAGCAGGCAGTGAGGATTCTGATCCGAGTCCTGGGTCCTGTGGCTCCAGTCCACTGCTCACCTAGCAGTTCACGTGTCTGGTGTTATTCTGTCTGTCCAAGAGGGAAGCGACACTGCTTTAGGAGCGGACATTTTGTCAGATGTGGCTGGAAGATCTGGAGAGGCGAGCTGGCCACCAGCCTCATTTTACAAACCAGGAAGCAGTTTCCAGGAGGGGCATACAGCATGTCAGGGAGTCATGGTACTGAGGCTGTGAGCAGAGGACATTCTTCTTGTGACAAATAGCACCCTGGGGGTGGGGCAGGTACCAAGGCTGGGGAGATGATGAAAGCCTGCCTGTCTGCACCGGGCTGTCCTGAGTTGTTCCCTCTCATCTCCTCCACCTCTCCAAGTCTGCACTCCCCTGGGGCCTCTGCTTGACCTTGACCATGCTGGGCTGACCCTCATGCTCCGCCCTCACTGTCCCCTCTGAGGCTCACACTCAGCCCCCCGGGCGTGGGTATCCTGTGAGAGAGCAGACAGATGTGCTGTCGAAAGGGCATGGAGCGCTGGATCCAGAAGAGATTTTGTATCATGATGCGGGCGTCATCAAAGGAAGTCACCTGCACCAAGTGACAGGAGGCTCCGCGCCAGCTCCACGAAGGCAGGCAGAGGTGAGAACAGATGACCGTCTACCTCGGGGGAGGGCTGAGAACGATAACCTAACGCTTCACCCCAGACAAGACGCTTCGGAAGACTCCCAGAGTCTAGAAGCCATGGGATGGGAAACCCTGATCCACCGGGGTTCCAGTCCTGCCTTCCCGCCTGGGTCTCCCTGTAGCCGCTCTCACGAGGGTGGGTGAGCCCGTGCGAGATGCACCCCATCATTGGGCTAGCGGCACCCCCTGTAGTACTGGCCAGAGTCTGTCCCGGGCACCAGTCCCTCTGCCTGCCTGACACCCTCTCTTACTCCCAGGGAGCAAAGCTCGCTGCTTTTCAGGTCCCAGAGCTTTGTGTTAGGGGGCAGGATAGTGGCATGACTCTGAGTGTGTGTGATAGTGTCACACGGACCTGGGTTCAAATCCTGGCCTGACTGCGTACCGCTGCTTGACTCGGGCAGTCAGTAAAAGCCCTAATCCGTGCTTCCCCTGAGTGCGCATGGTGATAATTACAGTCCATACCACATGGCGCTGTCACGGGGACTAAGTGGGATGATGAATGTGCAGCTCGTGGCACTGTGCCCGCTACAGAATACAGAGCTCCGTGGCTGCAGCGACTTCTGCTATCGGCTGCAGACACTCGTGGGCAGTCGTGCAGAGGAGGGCAAAGAAGCTTTGGAGTCCAGAAGATCTGAGGTCATGTCCCATCTCTGCCAACACGCAGTAGCTGTGTCCCTGGGCAAGCCACCTTCCCCCTCAGCCTCAGTTTCCCAACATATAGGTCAGCTGATGTAGTTGACCTATAAATACCTTGCCTACTTCAGGCATCCTGCTACTTAGGAGAAATTTGGAGGATTGATGTGAATACATAGTTTAAAACACCCCTTTTATCTTTAATTTTGTGAAACAATGCCGATGTTAATATTAGGTAAGGTTTGGCTGATTAAAATCAAATGCTAAATTAACCACATTTGCCACATGTATTTGGAAATATTCATTCAAGCTCATCCATGAAGCTTTTAAAATTCGAATTCATTACGAGTATGTTGAGATTTATGTATTTGTCTATTTTTGGTTCCTAAGTATGGAATAAAATAGGCACTTCAGGTTTGACTGTCATGGAAAAAGAAGGATCATAAAGATGATCTGGCACAGAGTTGTGGGAATCATTTCCCTACATACACAAATCATCACCTTGTGTGCCTTAAACTTAGATAATGTTGTATGTCAATTATATCTCAATAAAGCTGGGGAAAAATTGAGCTTGAACTTTATGCTGAGTGGACACTGTTAAAGGGTTTTATGTGGGAAGTAACATGAGATGTTTTGTGTTTTTGATGTGTTTATGCATCACTGTGGTTGCTGGGTAGAGAGGAGCAGGAGCCAGGAGACCAATTTAGGGTGTTGAAAGAGTCCCAGCAAGAGGTGGGGGTGACTTGGACCAGGTTGGTCACAAGGGAGGAGAGCAGCGATGGCTCTGGGATTTGCTGTGGTGTGTCACGGTGTGTCAAAGGGAGGGAATCAACACATGCACAGCAGACAACAAGCTTGAGCAGGAGAGCTAACTGGGAGAGCAGGAAAGCAAGGATGGTGTGGTACACAGGAGAGAGGCACGTGTGGTGTGGAGGAGGTGTGGCCCACGGTGGTGCTGTTGCGAGATCAATAAGAACAGGAGGGAGACACGATCTTGGGATTCGACTCTGGGCCGGTCTTTGGTAACCTTGACAAGAGTAATTTCAATAAAGCAATGAAGATGGATGCTCCCTCCTTGGCGTGAATCAAAGAGTCCAGGGCAGATGAGACAGAGTAGAGAGCCAGTGTAGACGACCTTGATGAGAGGGTTTGCTAACAAGCGGAGTGGAGAAATAGGGCAGTAGCTGGAGAGTAAGAGGAAAGTCAAGGGAATTTGGGTTGGTTTTAAGGTGAGATACTAAAGCATCTGTGAGCTGTTGGATGGTCCACTAGAGAGGCAGAGGCTGATGCTCTAGGAGAGAAAAAGGATGGCAGAAGAAAGAAAACCTTCAGGGGGTGGGAGGGGATGAGACTGAGAACATAAGAGGAGGGACTGACTGTCCACCTGAGCCAGGACACTTCTTCACTTGTGAGGAACCCATCATGAGATGCTCACCATCTTTTTCTTCCGCTCCGTAACTGTGAGACATGGGGCTGCCCTGAGCCCCAGTGGGGCTTGTCAAGTTGATGCCACAGGTCGTTGCTCTAGCTTGGACTGTAGGTTGGAAGTCTAGCTCTGAGTGTAAGCTAGAAAATCTTTGCAGGGAGATGTAATCCAGCCTCCTGCTCTCCCGGTTCCCTCCCCAAGACTATTCAAACACCCTCCGAACTGAGATGAAGAAGAGAGTTTGGAGTGGAAGGAAGCAGAGCATGCTGGGGATGCTCCACACTCTGCATCCCCCTGAGAAAGTTTGGGACCCGGGAGTAGAGAGGATTTATACCATACTTGCTGCAGTGTAGCCCAGGAGCGAGCTGGTGAAATCACTTGTGATGTTCTGGGGCAACAGAGGAGAAGTGTGGGTATAACATATCTAGGTATGAGAGGGTCAAGCATAGTCCCCTTTTCCCAATATATCCCCCAGTTTCCCAAGGCTCAGTATAGCATCTCACCTTTTCAGTGGGTTCCTGGTGGAATGCGGGTGTTAAGCAGAGACCTAGACAGACTATGGTGGATCCATACAGAGTCCAGCAGCTGAGATGAGGGGATGCACCTGGGACAATGTAGCTGGGACAATCTCTACCGTGTAGCAGCCTGCCATCTCCAGGGAGCTGCAAGGGCCTTGGGTCCATGCCCCCAGACTAGACGAGCCATGAGTGAGGGGAACGCCATCCGCTGGCTGTGCCACGGACCCAGTGGGATGAGTCCTATTGAAAGTAGCAGGCCACCTCGGACCTAATAGAGATCGACACCAACAAGAGGGGAGCTTCCTCCTTTTTCTCCTTTGCCTTGTAAGTCACCAAGTTCAGCATAAACTTGTGAAGCAATGGGAAACTGTGAAAAAGGGGGGAAATCCTGGAGAGGGAAAGATCCTGATTTGAATGAATTTTAACCCTCAATGGATAAGAAATTACACATGTTCTGTGTTTATAGGAAAATACGATAGGTTAGCTGACTGTAAAAGATAGAACAGGGGTAGGGAGTCAAAAATTAAGTTGAATTGTAGAAAGTAAAGTTTCATTTTTGCACATCTGTGCTGGATGTCTTTCTCCTGCCCCTACTCCCAGCTACCCTACCCCCGCCTGTCTCCATCCAGCTTTCCACCCAGGGAGGCCAATCTGTAGGGACCGTATCAATGGCTTTCAGTTGCGCTTGGCCACTGGGGACCCTGGAAGGAGACTGAGGGGTCAGAGGGAAGAAAGTGAGGATGGGTGTTTATCGTTCTAGAACCTCCCTTGTGCTTTGTGTCTGGCTGAAGGTCACAGCTCCTCTCTCAAGGTGACCCTCTCCACATGACTCTCTCCTTCTGGATTCTTGTAGCCACTCCCTTGTCTCCTCCCTTTAAGCCTGGGGTTGGTAACAGCCTTGAAATACTGGATGCCATACTCTATATGAGCCAACTGGGTCATATTTTTTATCCATCGTTCAATCTTTCTTGTTGTTTACTGACTTTATTATCTGCTTTTGTCAGTTGCTCAGGGAGATGTATTAAAATCTCCCACTATGATTGTGGATTTGCCTATTTACATTTTAATTCTGTCCATTCTTCTTGTATATACTTAGAAGCTACGTTGTTAGACATAAAGTTTCAGGATTATCATATCTGCCTGGTGAAACTTTTCTTATTATAAAGTGTTCCTCTTTATTTCTAATAATACTTCTTGCCTCAAAATCTGATATTAATATAGCCAGTTCAGCTTTCTCTTGGTTAGTGTTTGCATGACACATCATTTTCCATTCTTTTACTTTTAACTGTTCTCTACCATATGAAGTGTGTATTTTATATGTAGTATAGTCTTTTTCTCCAGTCTGATGTTCTATGTCTTTTAATTGAAATATTTCTTATATTTATACTTACGGCATTCCCAAATGTATTTAGGTTTATAACTATCTTTTTTCCACTCGTTTCTTCTTGTTCTGCCTGTTCCATGTTCATTTTTCCTCTCCTCGCTCACCTTCTTTTGAATTAAGTATTTTGTCATTATTCCGTTCTTTCTCTTTCGTTAGAAAGTTTATTGCATAAAATGTTACTAATTTTGCTTGTTACCCTAGAGATTGCAACATGCACCGCTGACTTCTTAACGTCTGCTATGGATGAACACCTTCACCACTTCCCATACGATGTAAGGATATTATTCTTTAATTCCATCTACTCTTCCCACCTTATGTGTTTGCATTTCAGTTCTATACCTCTTTAAATCCCACAAGGCATTATTGTTATTGCTTTATGCAGTCAAGAGTCATTTATACTTATTCACATATTTTCTTTCTGTTGCTCATCATTCTTTTTTGCACCTCTCTGCTTCTATTTGGATTCATTTTCCTCTGTCAAAAGAAAACCTTTCAGTATTTCCTTTAGTGGTCAGTCTCCTGGTGATAAATTCTCTGTCTTTGTTTGCCTGAAAACATCTTTACTTTGCTTCTATTTTTGAAGGATATTTTTGCTAGATATAGAATTCTAGGTTGGCAGCTGATTTTCCTTCAGAACTGGGAAGATATAATTCCGTTTGCCTCTGGCTTCCATCATTTCTCTGGAGAAGTCAATGTTTGGTCTTATTGTTGTACCCCTGAAGGTAACGTGTCTTTTTCTCCCCCTTCTGGTTTCTTTAAATATTTTCTATTTGTCTTTGATTTATTAGGTTTACTTTGATGTGTGTAGGTGTGGGTTTCTTGGTATTTATCTTGTTTGAATTAACTCCCCTTTGAGTCCATCCTTATTGTTCCACTTTAGAGATTGGGAAATTGAGCCAAGACAAAGATGAAGGATGGCTGATGGTAACCTAGACCTCTGGATCCTTCAGATCAGTATTTACCAACCCCTACCTGGCAGCATCCGCCCCTTCTCCACGCTCCTTGATGAACCTCAACCTCACATGCCTCCACTATCTTCTCCGCTACTCCAAGGGTTTTTAGTAGAGAACGTAAACAGTTTATCAGATTGGCAATAATTTGGGCTGAGAAATATTCTTCTAGAACATCACTGTGCCCAGGCTGGCGCAATGGTACCAGCCATGTATTGATAGCCTTTCTAGAGAGAGTCTAGAATAGCAATTAAGATCCAGCTTCTAGATCAGACCGCCTGGTTTACAACCCAGCTCAGCCACTCTTTCCCCCACTAGCTGTGTGACCTTAGGAAAGTGACCTTTCTATCCCTCAGTTTCTCTTCTGTAAGAGAGAAGGCACTAATAGTGCCAGCTCACAAAGGTGCTACTTCAGAGTGGGGTTTTTTTTGCCCTTGAAGAAGCAAATTAGTTAATACCAAGAATGTACCAGAACAGTGTCTGGAACAAATGCTCTCACAGTTGTTACTTATTGTGTTTATTATGTGCAAGAATTTGTCCCTGCCATCAGGGTACACACTGCCATCGAGGCTGGTGAACACTTAGAGTGGCAGACAATGCCACAATCCAGGGACCCCAAAGTGACAAAGGGTCAAATGGGAATCTCCCTAGGGTCTCTGTGCCCTGAGTCCAGCAGAGCGGTCTGCACCCTCCAGACCACATCTGTGTGTAGCATGTGTGGAAAGCCAGGCCCGTAGGTCAGCTTGTCAGGCATGTTGGTGACACACTTCCAACAAGAGAGACTTCTGTTTTGTGCAAACAAGATCATGGGACCAGAAGTGTGAGCCACTCACCGTCTCAGCACTAATGGAGCCACAACAGCCATTTGGCTTCATTTCTGCATTCACCACATACTACGACTCTCATTTTCCCCTTGGCCAATTAATGGAGGAGACATCTAGAACTATTTCAGGGAACGTCAAGAGCCATTCGAAGTGGCCAAATTGTTAGCAGCTGTGTTTGGAAAGACGACATAGAACTAATGCTTCATTCCAGGGCAGCCACCCTTCCTGAGCCCTTAGGAAACAGATGCTATCCTCAGGCTAACCCTGGGGCGGACTTTGTTGGTAATAGTTTTCCTTGGGAGCATCACAGTGTTGTGAAAGGCACAGGTTTTGGAGACAGACATGCCCAGATTTGGATTCCGGTTCCCCCTTGGGTTAGCTGGGACGCATCCCCCAGTCCTCCCCTGCCCACCCCCAACGTCTTCAGTTTGTTCCACCCAGGATGTTAGAAGGACCTCGGCTGGGCCGTGTGGGGAAGAGGGGCTCATTGCCCCCCAGGCTCTGAGCAGGGTGGCTCAGCCCCCAATCCCACCTGCCCAGAAAGCTTTACACAGTTCCAGATGCCAGCTTCCCAGGGCCTTGCGTTTTCTTGACCACTTTGCCTGGAGTCGCTGACCTCCTTGGTGTGGGCATCTCTCCGTGCATAACACGGACGCGGGGTGAGACTCATGCTTGCACTGAGCTCCAGACAACCCACTGGCACAAACTCTGTGGAGACGGGTCAGGGAGGACCCACACAGAACACCATGGTGCAAACAGCGGACATCACTGATGGATTCCTCTTGGTCAGAATTTCCTTCTAGTCACTTCCCATCTCTCGGCCTGTCTCCCCATGGCCCCCACTGGCTCCTCACTCCTTTTGTGCTTCTATACCTTTCTCCTCCCTTTTGGCATAGATAACACAGGAACTCCAAACCCTCCTCCCTAGATTCATATCCAAGCCATTTTGGGGGCTCAACAGGCAAAATGGCCTTTCATTAAACAGCATTCACCTCCTGAGAAGGCAGCTAAGAATATAAATGGCAAAGTTCATTCTGTTGTTTGAGTTGCTTTGGTTTGTGTTTGCTCCAAGCGGAGCCTGAGACAAATCCTCCGGGCGTAAAGAACCCTCTTGAGAGGTGAGGCCAGGAAGCAGAGTGAGCGAGATAGGAGGGGGCCCAGTGAGTATGCAGTGGCAAGTGCTTTCTACAGACAGCGGAGACTGAGCTCTGCGGAGCCTCTGAGAAGCGTCGCCCAGAACTGTCTGTTTAAGACTCAGGAAGTTGCACTACGTTTGCTCTCGTCTCCCATTATTTGAGTTATCCAGAAAGTAGCGATTCCCCCATATTTCCAGGCTGCCTACAAGCTGAGTGGATATCTTCAAACAAAGCTCAGAAGCAGAGAAGCGAAGAGACCCGCGGCTCAGGCTGGAGTCGGGATGCGCGCTTGGAACTGTCCACCTGCTGTGGCTGAACGTGGTGGTGGCCAAGTCGATGTGGAGCAAGACACTTACGGCGTCTGTCACATCGTGGAGCATGTGAAGGTGCTAGCACAGTGCCTGGCGCTCGGCGAGAGCTCCACAGACCTTCCTCCCCTCTCTCCCTCCCATCCTCTGACCCTTCCTGCTGCTGGCTCGCTATGAGAAGGTGACGGGGCCAGGACTCCAGCCGGGGCTGTCTGACTTAATTTTAGCTCCCTCTTTCCATGACCTCAGCTCCTATTTGATCTATTTAAGAGCTGATGCAAAGTTCAGTTTCAGTTTTCAAATTGTTGGTTTGTGTCTCTGGGAATTAGATATTCGCCAACTTTGGCGAAAGGAGACAAGAGATCCCGGATCCGGCAAGCTCGTGTCTGTCTGTCTGTACGACAATACCAAAACAAATCTCTCCCTCTCTTTAAGCTTGTAGTGTTTCAGGAGAGAAAACAAACAGAAGGTAGGGGCAGGACTGTGCATGGAAAGAGAGAAAGAAGAGAGAGCCCCTTACAATAAGGAGGATCCTGAGGGACAGGCGGGATGGCGAGGGGCGAAGCTGGGGACCATTTTGTGCTGATCATTTCAGACACGTCAAAGCTTCTGAGCGTGGCCTCCATGGAATGAGGCGGAGGGGGGGACAGGCTGGTCATAAGGAGGTCATGGGAAAGATTCATTTAACCTCGTGGCCTTTTGCCAGTGACTGCTCATCTAGTATTCTAGACCTGACCCTGGCTGAACCTTAGCTCTCTTCCCAAATCAAATTCAGTTTTGGAATTTACCTCCTTTGAAGACAAGCGGGGGAAGTCACCTAGACATGGGCTAAGAGAAGGCAGACCTGAGCCAGGCCACCTGCCAACAGTGTGACGTGAGCAGGTCCTTTTGTATGTCCAGGCCTTGCGTCTCCAGGCAGGTGGACTTGGGTATTCTCTACGGTTGCATCCTGCCTAATCAGTCTGTGCGTCCTCACCTGGGAGGGTTTTTATGAACATCAGTCGCCTGGGGGTTAGACGGCCCATGGGCGATATGACACAAAGAACGCAGTCAGTTAATGCGAGGTGACATGGTGGACACCAAATCATAGTGGGAAATGCTTTCAAGGATGGAACACATTTGAACAATCAGAGCTTTCGCTTGCCCCACCCAGTCGTGGAATCTTATTGCCTCCACCAGAAAGGAGTGGGACCCCTCCATCGTCTTTTTTTTCTTTTGTATAATTTTGTATATTCTGAAAAATAATACAATCAAATAAAATCATTCTAAGGAGAGTCCTGTATTAAGTCTGCCCTGGAACTGATATCAATTTCCTTCCTAATGGACCACTTGATTCTCAGGAAGGGCGTGAGCCTGCGCTCAACAGCTGCTCTCCGTGCAGAGAACTGAGCTTAGGTCTCTGGTTTTCTTGCTCAGACAACCCTCTACCTAGTCTGACATGACTGACTCCCACCCTCCCAGGCTGTCTCCTGCACTGAACTGGAAAGTGGTTTCTGCAGACCTGACTCAAAGGCCACTGGGTAAAGGGATAGCTCAGACAATGATAGGGCTAAATTAAGCTAGCAACCGCTCCCTCCCCAGTAGCAAATCAGGCTCACGGCCATTGCTTCTGTGCCACCCCCTCTTCCAGGAAGAAAGGCAAGGCAAAGTCCACACTGAAACGCCTGCCAAGACTCGCACTGCATGTGAATGGCTTCAGGCCCTGAGGGGCGCTTAAGTGATCAGAGGAAGTGCTGTAGGCATTATGGCCCCCAGGATGGCCCCCTCCATGTGATCTCCATTGTTGAGGGCCTGCCATTGTGCTCAGGCCTTGAGGACAAGAAGAGACTTTTCTTCCATGAGAACTGTGTGGAGGACACGTGGATGTGCTCCCACGATGCTTCCTGTCACCAAAACAGCACCAGTTGGTGACAGTGGCCAGACAATGTCTTTTCTAGACTCCGCGGGTATTTCTAATGTCTCATTGCCCCATCAGGGGGCATTTACATCAAAGCTGCCTAGGAGAAAACAACCCCACAATGGCCAGTGGGTGACGTTTGCAATCTAGAACACCGGAAAGGACTATCGTTCCTAGGTTTTCTGCTGTGGAAGCAGGAAGGAGGGCAGGACTAGGGAAATCTAGGCTCTTCTCTGGGCAGAGGAGAGACCCCATTCATGGCTGTGGTTGCAAAGTTGGGAAGGGAACCACTTTGCTCTGCAGTTGTTCAGCTTAGGGGCGAGGCTGGCCATCCCTGCCTCAGCCAGGCAGAGTCTGAGGGCCACTCCTGGCCCAACAGCAGCCCCCAGATGCCATGCTTATTCCACGCTGTGCTGAAAAGCTCTTATGGTCCCTGGATCCAACATCATGACTGAGCTCCAAGCTTCCCGTGAGCAGCACGGGGAGTTTTCTAGCAAGAAGAGCATGGGCTTGGGAGTCAGCAGACCAAATTCCAGTCTTGTTGACCCTGAGTGAGCTGCTCAGCTCTCTGAGAGTCAGTTTCCTTATCTGGAAAAGGGGTAGCCATGCCAAGGTCTTTGCTTAATACGTTTATAACAGCTGCTATTGCAAATGGTAGTTTTGAGGAGCAGCAAAGACAACGGGAGTGTGGGGTCCCAGAGGGAAGGGCTCCTGCCACCCAGGCCCAGAGGGATGGAGAATTCTTTCTGTGCCTGTGAAAGCCTCGGGGAGAAGGCAGAGGCCCAAGAGGCAAAATTTTCTAGAGTGTTCGCTTCCCCCATGGCTATTCTCACAGGAAGGGCCATGGCTTCGTTGTGGCTCCTTTTTGAAAGCAGGGTCTGCCATCATCCTGGAATTCCACCTCCCTAGCGGGCTCAGAGCCTGCATGTGCAGAACTTGGTGGAGTGTCCAAATGTGTGCCGGCTTCCTGCTGTGTGTCCTGTGCTGACACCAGGAGCAAAGCCAACGAGACCAGGGCCCTGCCTTCGGCTCTCCTGAGGGAGGCGGGAAGGGCCAGGAGGAAGTCTGCTCTTGTGCAGCCTGGGGGTGGGAGGTGGCCATGAAGAGCCAACGGTAAGCCTTGCGTGCTGCTGTGACTGCAGGCCCGGGGGGAGGCGAATTGAGGGAGGATGTGGAGGAGCCGGGACCCAGGGTGTCTTTGTCACCAGCATTTGGCTGTCTGGTTCTGGAGAGAAGGCTGTTGGTGTCGAGGCTGAGCCAGGCCTGGCACAGGGTGTCCATAAACCTCCTGTTTCTGGCCATCGAGGGGTGTAGGGGGGTGGAGATGAGGGCTAGGTCAGGCAGCTGCAGGTGGGCCCCATGGAGCTCGAAATGCTCAGCTTGGGAAGGTGGGAGCGCAAGGGTGGGTCAAACCAGGCACAGCTGGATTTGGGTCCAGAAAGGACCAGGGGACAGAAGCACAGAAGTGCTCTGCTTCTGAGATGGGAGGGGAGTCAGTGAAGACTGAGGGCCTGGAGCATCAGTGGGACGTGTTCATACCATGTGCCAGACACCGTCCTGGGTTAATGAGTGACCATCTGGCTGTGGCAGGAGTGGTCCTGATGGCCTTCGTGTGTCAGCTCGCTCAACGCCAGGCAGGTCTTATGGTGATCATCACCTTGATCTTACAGATGAAGAAACTAAGGCGCAGGGAGATTATATGACTTGCCTTAGGTGACACTGTGTCTAACTGGGGACGCAGAGACTGGGACTCAGGCAGCTTGGCTCTAGGCTGGAGCTCCTAGCCATGCACGGCCCTGCCTCCCTTCTTGAGCTGGCACTGTCTCACGACCACCCTGTGGGCTGACCATGATGGCTCCTTCTGCTTCTCTGTGAGCTCCGTTCCTAGGCACAGCTGGTAAGGACAGAACCAGAACTCAGAGCCAGCACTTTCTGGCTCCACAGCCTAGGACCCTACTTTGTGCCTTAAGAATGGCCTGGACCCCTAAGGTCTCAGTAGCTCAGCTTCCTCTATTTTTTTCAGAGAGCCGTTTCTCTAACCCAGCACCGCTCACTTCTTCCTGCCTGTCTATTTCTGATCATGGGCTCTACATCCTCCCCTAGTAGCTTCCCAACCCCCAATTTTAATTAGTGCTCATAAGCCATTCGTGATCTCGTTGCTTGCATCTGCTCCCCTGGCACTGACAGCGCTTGTCTCTTGTCTCCTCACAGAGAGGGTGGCCGGAGGAGCGGGCCCATGGCTTCGAGCTCAGGTAATTGGTGAGATGAACCTCCAAGGAGAGCAAGGGATAAGCCTGCCCCCGGAACCACAAAAGGCACACTAGAAGATGATGTGTGATGCTGGAGAAAGCTCTCCCCAACTGCTCAGAAGCAGGCAAAGCTCAGAAGAGGATGTGATGAGAACACTAAATTCCAGCGGAAATGACAGAAGGATGCAGATCGGCAGTACATAATGGTCCCGACTGGGACCCAAGGCAGAAGTTTGACAAGAATGGAGCCTTGGTGACTTGCATAGAATAAAATGGAACAAAATCTTGAAAACAAGCAGAAGATACACAAAGCTTTGTTCGGCTCCGTCACTTAGAGTGGCTGTCTATTTTCAACAAGGTTGGAATTAGGTTTTTGTGAGCAGAAGTCATGGCGATGCTGAACACAGGAGACAGTTCTCCCGTGAAAACCCCACCAGAAAATCTCCCGGGAAGGTCTCACCACAAAGCCCGCTTGCTAGTCGGGTGACAGGGCCTGCAGGTTGGCTGGTGTTTGGTGGCAACTGAGATGAATGGGGCTGAAGACTCTTTTAGAAGTGGGACCACTGCTGTGGCATTAATAAAAGTTTGGAAAATGCAGAAAATCTGGGAGAAGCAGACATTGATTCTCCCACGGGCTTCTAGCCCAAACCCAGCTATTCTTGTCATTTTCTTGTTCCATTATAGTCTTTTTTTTTAATGTATTTTTGTGATCATGCTGTGTAAACAAATTTTCTATACTGTTGTCTCTTCAAATGGGCTTCCCTATGTTATTACTTTGTAAAAATCCTTCTTATTAATTGCACTATATCCCTTCAAGTGGGCGTGTCCTGATTTGGTGTGTTTCTCTGAATATTTGGGTTATTTCCAACTTTTTATGATTATACGCATATTTGTGCATAAGGCTATTTTCCATCTTTGAGGTTATTCTCTTAGAAGAGACCCCCAGCAATACAGTTTACATGTCAAAGAGCATACCGATTTTGAAAGCTTTTGTTGAAAATTACCAACCTACCTTCTCAAGGAGGGAGCCCATTACAGCATTACCATCCACCTGCGAATGCTGAGCCTCCATCAGATCCCAACTTAAGGCAGACGTTTTGGCTTCTCTTTGCTGTCTTCTGATCCTGTTCATTTGTTCATTCATTCATTCATTCATTCAACAGTCTTTGAACCTCTGCCGTATACCAGGAATTGTTCTGTGTGTAGTGGAAACAAAGATGAATCTTACACATCCTGCTGCTCCGAGAACTCAGTCTAGGAGAGGAGGCGGATGATAGACCAGCATGTTTGTGAGGGGTGAGGTGGAGCCTGGAGCCATGTTTTCCTGTGTCTGCCGCAGAACAGGGCAGCCCTTGTGGAGATTTCTGCAGCTCTGCTCCCACCAGGCCCAGGATCCCATTTCCTGATCCCAGTGTCCCCGGGAGCTCCTTCACACTTCTCCTTTCCCCAGAGTCCCTTTCTTCTCACCTTCTTTGCAGTCTCCCTTGGACTTTTGTATCCGTGCCACGGAACTCTCAGCTCTCCTGAGTCCATAACTGTGTCTTTAGCTTCCTACCCAAGTTGCCCATCTTCTTCAGATTGACCGCGTAGTCGGATTGTCTCATCCTTTTTACCTCCTAGTGCTTCTGCATTCCTCTCTCTGTATCCTGGGGACACCATCCAGAGCCTCTGGGTTATTTTCTCTATACTTCTCAATCCGCCCTGAGTTTCTCAGCCCCCAGCCTGAGATGAGAAAAGGATATTTGGGAAGAGGCAGTAGGAGCGTGACAGAACTGTCTGGAAGCCCCTTAGAGCATTTCTGCCATCCACCGTGCTTCTTGCATGGCCTTTGGGAAAAGACGCGGGTGATGGCCCTTCAGAGAATTAACAAATGTGGCTCTTTTGGGCAACAGCAGAGTGTCTCCTTGCAGCTTCGTTAGGTGCAAGCTGTTGGCCTGAAGTTTTAACGTTCTTTTCATTTTTGTCTGTGTCATCACCCGTTTTGAGGGACAAACTGTTCATTCAGTTGGATTCCTTTTTTCTTGGCCAACTCTTGCACAGAGGCAAAGTTGCTAAGAAGGAAGTAGTTTCTCCCCAGTCCCGGAGGACTACAACAGTAACACTTTAGCTTGCCTCTAATTACAGCCACCATGACAGTTCATATGTTGTAGCAATAAAAATAACCATAAACCTTACATAATCATTAAAGTTAAGCAAACAGCCCCTCACTGCATCATAATGTACAGGTAGTTGCTAATAATCCAGGAACAGCATTGGGGCATTGAAGGAACATCTTTCCTATCTCCACAGTTTCTTAAACAACTTTAGAGACATATTTTTATTAAGTATATGCAAGGCAGATGATCTTAAACCTCAAGAAGAGTGTGCATAATAATTGTGTACTCTTCTAATGCTCTCCAAAGACCTATTCAGAGTCCGTTCTGAAAGACAATAATATATCAAGAAGTTCTGCAAACTTCCTCCTAATGAAGACATGCCAATTGGAGACCAAGAATGTGGCCTCGAAGGACAAAATAACCACCACTCTCAGTCTCTTGGTGTTTTGCTACTTTATTTCAGAGTGATTCAAAATCTAATTAAATTTCTAAACTCTAATGAAATTACAGAAGAAAAATCATTTAGGATTATATTATGTACAATTACTCACAGCTGAAAATTACAGTTAGCCTCTTTCACCACGATGGAGTCTCCCGGGAAAACCCCTGTTATTTATCCACCATATAAATCTGACACTTCTCCCACGATTTACAGGTTGGAGGTAAAGCTGAATTAATTAAATGTATATATCCTGAGCTCCAGCAGATAGATGGGGAGGGAGTCAGGGACAGGGAGAAAGCGTGCGGGCTGAGAGTCCCTCATGCGAGAAGTCTGGGTTTGGATGAGTAAAGGCTGACAGTAGACTCCTTCTAACTGGGAAGATGCTCAGAGTCTGAGCTCTTCTGGGAGCAGAAGCATTGCACATGGAAGAGGAGGGCAGAGCCTCAGATGGCGAGCTTAGGGTGTGAGATGCTCATTCCAAGCTCTGTTTGGCTTTGAGAATCTTAGCTTATTTTTCTGTAGGTAAGAGAAGACCTTGCCGCCGGAAGTTTGCTTAGGGATAGTGGCTTGAATTTCTATTTTAAGAGAATTGAATAACTTGATCAATCCATGCTAACAAAAATAATCAGGCTCTTTTGAGTCTTCAGCAGCTGGTTAGCAGTTTCATGAAATCCATCTGCTGGAAGTCTTTAATTTCTGTGAATAGAGAGCTTTGAAGGTGTCTCCATACTCACAACACAACACTTTTTGTTGTGGGAGCCTTGGACTTCCAGGAATATGGACTAAGTAATGTGGATCTTTCCTCTCATTGAGAATGAATAGAAAAGCTCAACAAAATATTTTAAACGTCTGTTTAAAGTTATCAGAGAGCTAACGAGACATTGAAGAAACATAAGAACAAGATCTGGGAGAAGAAACTCTGAATGAGCCTGGAATTTGAAAAGTTTTTCACCCAGAGTCATCTTTCAATCTCAAGAGAGGTGGCCGAGATGCTAAGAAGTGTGGATAGCTGACAATAGCTTTGAGAGGATAGAACTCAGAACCTGCTAAGGAAGAGAAACCCTGCTAACCCTCCCAACTTTGTGTCCAGTCTCTAGGAGAAATGATGAACCAGAAACAAAGCGGCCCTCCAAAGGACTGAAGTCCAGCTTTAGTTCATCTTAATCTCTGCATTGTATTTAAGCGGTACAGTTTTTGCTAGTGAAACCTGGGTATCAAAAGCAATATAAATCCATTTGGAGGAAGATAATATCATTCTTGGCTTAAAATTATTTTATTTCTTTAAGTTTTCATATGTAATATGAAAGATTCAATGAAAAACAGGCATGTGAAAAGATGATAAAACACACTGGAAAGAAAAAAGCAAGAGGAGCGATAGACAATAGAAACAGACCCATAGTGTCCAGGAGATTGAACTATTGGAATATAGACTTTGAAAGAACTATACTTATTCTGTTCAAAGAGATAAAAGATAAGATTGTGAATTTTGGCAGAGAAGTGGAAAGTATAAACAAGATTCAAATGAAAAGTTTAGAACTGAGAATTACAATAACCAAAATTAACTCAACAGACGGTTAAAAATCAGATTACATGCAGCTGAAGAATTAGTGAACTGGAAGATAGGTTATAAGAAAACTATACTGAAGCATGGCATAGCAAAAGGATAAAGACACTAAAGATGTTATACCAGACACAGGGGGTACAGTGACGCAGTCTAACACATGTGTAATTGGTGTACCAGAAGGAGAGGATAGAGAGAATAAAACAGAAATATTTGAAGAGATGATGGCTGAGAATTTTCTAAAACTAATGAAAAACATCAAGCCACATATTTAAGAAGTCCTAACAACTCTAAGCAGGATAAATCAAAAGAAAACCACACTTAGACACATCAGAGTAAAACTGGTAGAAATGAAAGACGAAAGAAAAGCTATAAGCAGCAAGAAAAATTATCTCAAAAAAGCAACAGTAAGATAGACTGCCAGAGATGGAGTTCTGCGACACCAATGAAGCTTAAACTTCGGGGTTTCTTGCTTGAATGGAACTCTTGTGAGGCATCTGTTTACATGGTCATAGGTTTTTATAAACATGCTAGTAAGATATTTTAACGAATTAAGTAAGATTGCTCTTTATTTTTTTTTTCACTTCAATTTCCTTCGACACACTAGCCACGATGATGATCATGTTTGAGTAGTTCCAGGATTTGAGGGGATCAGACCAAAGGGAAGTTGAGTTAGAAACTCATCTAGCTTAGTTTAATAGGATATAATTATGTGGCTCTTGGTCACTTTCACATATATCGTTACGGTATAGGCACAGTTTTCAGCAACACCTTTTTACTCCCTATTATAATAACTTGCCATGCCGCAAAGGTGTAGGGTTAAAGGTTGCATCTTAGTGTGGGCATGCTTATGGCGACTGCCCTGGGAATATGTGGGGAGTAGAGAAAAGTAAGCAAGCAAAGAAACAAAACATTTGAAACATACAGAATCCAGAAGCCTGTCTATAAGAAATTCTTCCAAATCTTACAGCTCACATATGAAGGAAACTTGATATGGATTTTCCCAATTTTGACAACAAGCAAAAACTTTTTTTTTACTGAATTACTAATAAAGAATGATGCTAAAAACTTTTATAAACAATCAGTAACAAAAAATAAATTTCAAACGTGCTAGAGGAAACTCTCTCTTTTTCTTTTTTTTTTTTTTTGTGATTGGCCCTCTGTCGCCAATCTTCTCCTTCTTCTTCTTCTTTTTTTTCTTCTTCTTCTTCTCCCCAAAGCGCCCCCAGCACATAGTTGCGTATTCTAGCTGTAGGTCCCTCCGGTTATGCCATGTGGGATGCCACCTCAGCATGGCCTGATGCGCAGTGCCATGTCCATGCCCAGGATGCAAATGGGCAAAACCCTGGGCTGCCGAAGCGGGAGCACGTGAACTTAACCATTCGGCCACGGGGGAAACTTTCTCTTCTCTTAAAAAAAATAGTTGTCATATGAAAAGCCATGAAAGAATACATAGCAAAAAAAACAGAGAAAAAAGTATTATGGAATTTTCTCAGGCAATTAATAAAAATATTATTCTGTTTTTCTAGATTTTTGATGTTTGTGGTATTTCTAGCTTTTTATAAATTTATAATTTTCTGTGATTTCTTCTCATTCTAAATAAATATCCACTATTGAAACTAATTTTGTATTCTCTTTTTAAATAAGCACTTCTGAATTTTGTAAGCTTCAGACTACACAGAATCTGGATATTCTGTTGCTTATAGCGGAATTTTAAACAAAAATAATAAAAGTCAATGAAATGATATTTTTTAAATGGTAAAAGAAAGTTATTACTTATCTTCAAATCCAGCAATATCCAGCAAAAATATCCTATCAAAATGAAAATGAAGTAAAGGCTTTTTCAGAAAGAACTGAGAGCATTTGTCACTAGTGGACCCACATTGAAAAGTACACAGAGGGTGTTCCTCCAGAAGAAGGAAAATGATCCCAGATGGAAGCTAAGAGATGCAGGAAGGAATGAAGGGCAGTGAAAAGGATGTTTGGTTGTATAAAGAAACCACCGTCATCAGCAGCATCACCTCCACCATCATCATCATCGTCTTCTCATTACTATCACTGTTACTTCATAAGTACACATTAACATCTGTTGGGGCAAGTTCCCTCCCCCAGCAGCTCTCATCTCTGTCCTGCCCTCATGCTCTGCTTTTTCAAAATCTTCTAGCTGTTCTTGGTCTTCTATTTTACCAGATAAGTTCTAACATCAGCATGTGATGCTTCTGAAAATTCATCTGGAGTTTTTGTGATTACGTTGAATCTATACATTAATTTACAGACAATTGTCATCTTTATAACGTTAACTTGCTCCATATACAGACACGATGTTCTCTGCATTTATTCAGTCTAATGTCCTTTACCAGAAATTTATGTCTCCAAAAATGATTCGTGCGTTCTTCATTAAGTAGTTTTCTAGCTAATCTATAATTTTTGTTGCCATTGTGAAGAGTAGTTTAACATTTGAATATATTTTTCAATTTATTTTTGCTGCTGTAGAAGAAAGCTATTGTTTATACAGTTGCTTTGTATTCAAATATGTGGCTTAGCTGCTTTATTAATGTGCACAATTGTATATTCTGTGGAAGTTTCTATTCAGAAATCATTTCATTTGGAAGAAATAACAATTTTGTTTCTTCCTTTTTAACACCAGCCGCTTTTTTAAAAAGCATACCAGATGTTGGACTTTATTAAATGCATTTTCTTTATCTATTCAGATGACCATGTAATTTTTCTCCTTTGATCCACAAATATAGTGAATTATATCGATAGAGTCTTCTGATTTTAAACCATTCTTGAATCCCCCTAAATAAACCCTATTTGGTCATAGTTTATCAGCTTTTTTTTTTTTTAAGTAAGCAGTTAAATTTGATCTGTTAATATTTTATGTAGGAATTTTATATGTATATTCACATGTGAATGTCTTTTTGTACTACCCTTATCCAGTTTGGGCTTCCAGGTAATATAAGCTTTCATTAAAGTCAGAAGGCCAGATTTTAGTTTATTTTTTTCTGTAAAAAATATATAATAATTATTTATTCCCGTAAAATTTGGTAGAACTGACTTATTAGGCAATGTAAACATGGACTTTCAAAAGGAAGAATGTTTTTGATCACTTTTTAAATTTTTTTGATTGCTATTGGTGTCTTTAATGTGTCTATTTCTTCTTGTGCTAATTTCGGCTTTTTTTTACAGAAAAAATTGACTAAAATCTGTCCTTCTCATTTTATTTTATTTTACTTTTTTTTTTTTTTTTTTAAAGATTGGCACCTGAGAGGAGAGGAAATGATGTGTCACAAAATCTGTATTCTCTCTTTGTTGAGTATAAATATACTGGTATGAGCTTATTTATGATGTTATTCAAACTGTCTACTTCTTGCTTATTTTTGTCTACTTGATATCTCAGTTTCCAAAATAGATGTATGACATTCTCCAACTGTAATGAACTATTGTTTTATTTCTCCCTGTAATTCTTTTAGTTGTTGCGTTATGTATTTTGAAATTATATTTTTAGGTACCTACGTACATATGATCATTATATTTTTTCTTTCTTTTTTTTGCCAGTATAATAATATCTATCTTTTCTCCTCACGGTATTTTGCACCCTTAAATTCTGTTTTATTCGATATTAAAATTGCTACCATTTTCGGTATTTGCTATATTTTTTCTTTCTTATTTTAAACTTTTATGAATTTCTTTTTAAAATATGTCTTGGACAACATATGGACAACATATGCAGAATTTTAAAAAGCCCAATACTAGTGTTTCTGTGTTATAAGAGTGAGTTATCCCTATTTACATATTTAAATTTTTTTTGCAGTTCAATATACATACAGAAAGTTTGTATATCCAAATATAGAGCTAAAGGAATTTTCACTAAAAGAAAGAGCCTGGGTGAAGCCCCCAGTGCATTCCCAGCACCCTTGAAGTCCCCTGTGCCCCCTCTCTGTCACTACCCACCAGGGGAGGCCACCATCCTGACTTTTAAGAGTGTACATGAATTTGACCGATTTTTGTACTTTACATAAATGCATCTGACATCTTTTGCTACATCATGTTTGCGAGATCAGTCTATATTGTTGTGTGAAGATGTTGACTGTTCATGTTTATCACTGTATAGAATTCTGTTGTGGAAATATACAATTTATTTATCTACTTAGTTGTTGGCATTTTGGTGACTTCCTGATTTTTGCTATCACTAGTTGGGCTGCAAGGAACATTCTGGGGCAGTTCTCCCGGCGCACACACACGTACGCACGTGTACATTTCTCCCGGGTCTATACCTAGACGTGGAATTGCTGGTCGTAGTGTATGCATGTTCAACCTGAGTAGAGACCGCCGGGCTTTTTACACCTGTACCAACGTACACTCCCATGAGCGCCAGAGGAGCCAGCCGGTGGCTCCACGTTTTCACCAACTCGGCATTTTCCGTTTTGATCATTTTACCTACTCTATTCTGGTGGGTAGGTAGTGGAATCATGTTGAAATTTTAATTTGTATTTCTCTAACAAATGTAACTGCGCACCTTTCATATGTTCCTTGCCATTCGTATGTCCTTTTTGCAGGGAAGTACCTCCTCAAGTCTTTTGCCCATTCTTCTAGTGAATATTTGTCTTTTTTATTGATTTATAGAAACATGAAAGCCTAGAAATGGGGCCTGGGTCAAATACACGTATTATCAACATCTTCTCCCATTCCATGAGTTGCATTTTCATTCTGTTAATGACTTCTTTTGATGCATAGAAATTCTTAATTTTAAGGAAATACAACTTACCAATTTTTTCTGTTTCATGATTTGAGAAATCTTTGTTTACTCCAAAGTTAGAAAAATATTTTTCCATTTCCATTTATTTTACTTATTTTGTAATTACTTTTTATTTCAATTTTTTTCTGTCGTGTTCTTTTACCTTTTACCTTAGTCTACTTTTTGTTGTTCTTTTTCTCCTTTCTTACATTCCATTGGACTAGCTGATTTTTCTTCTGTTCTTTTCAAATTTAAAGTCTATTTTTAGTATTCTGATATTTATCCCTAACCTCTCATGATCCATCCCTATGGTTTTCTCCCCATCGATTTCTTGAGCTTATCAATACCTATGTCTTCCTTGCAATAAGGCATTTGCTTTAGCATTTGCTTTCCTCCATCTGCTCTCCTCCCAGTCTTTATCTTCATCCCTCCCACCCCACCACTTATTAGTATCACCTAGAATTTTAATTCTGAAAGTATGTCTGTGTGTGTGAGTGTATCCATAATTATTTCAAAAATCAAAAGAAAGGGAAAATGAAGAATGGAGAAAAGAAGGATTTAAATGTAGAAATACGTTTCTCTCTATTCTTTTGACAATTCCATATTTAAGTAGCAGACTTTTATATTTTTCTTTTTTAATCTTAACTTTCAGTATCTTTCATTGGCTTCTTAATTTTTTTTCTTGCTGCAATATTTCTTGTGAGAGTTTTGAAAGAGATTCTGAAATTTTGCATGACTGAGAATATCTTTATTTCAACTTTGCATTTAAATGAGAGCTTAGCTGGATGTAAAATGCTTGTTTTAAAGTCTTTTTCCTTCAACACTCCACCTTGTGGTTGCATCCATTGTTTCTGTTGAGATATTGAATATTATGATGCTTTTTCCTTTGCCATTTTCCTTTGATGTCCATTTTCTCTCTTGAAGCTCTTAGCATTTTTCCTTTTTTTGCGATGCTATTAAATGTCAATAAAATACACTTAGGCCTTTTTTCCCTCTCACATATCCTTTTCAACATTCCTTGAGTCATTTCAGTCTCATATCTTTAATCTTTGTTTCCGAGAAATTTAATTTGTTGTTTCTCCAAATATTCCTTCTCTCATTTTTTCCTCTGCTGCCAATACTCCAATTATATTGATGTTGACACTTTCCCCTCTACCTTCTGAGTTTCTTAACCTTTATCTTATTAATCTGTTTCTCATTTCTGACGTTGTCAGAGAGAATTTCTAAACCTGAGCTTTCAAAGCCCACTAATTAATTTTTCTGCTGTATTTTCCTTCCATTCATCTCCTCTGTAGCGTTTCTTATTTACGTGCTTTCATACGCAGTGACTCCATTTTCAGTCTTTTTTCATAACCGCTTGTTCCTGCTTAATGTTTCCAACATTCTCTCTTACTTCTTTGGGTACATTTTTTTATGTTTATATTAAACGATTGTGTCTTTTTCTGCTTCATTAACCGTAATTCCTCTGTCACCGTGTGTTTAGCTTTTCTCCTTTTCTTACTCAGCACGTGTGCTCCTCAGATATCTCATTATGTTCGCCCGTGAACTCCTGACTGTAGGACGATCAGCTGCTCTGGTTTGCGATAAGGATGAGGAGCAGGAATATCCAGGATCTGTGTGTGCCTCACTGAGAGGGCTGGGGCCGCGACGGTGGCGGTTCCTCTGGCTTTGTGATCTGGGTTCAAGAACCCCTGTCTGCACGACTTCCTCTGCTCCAAAGCCATAAAGCTCAGCAGCCCTCGTAGGCTGCTTGATAATTTGGTCCTCCTCTTGGTTCTAAGTATCAAGTGGCCTCTGAGCTCTAGGGTGCGTGTACTGAGGGTGGGGAAGGGTGGAGGTAGCGAGCATTAGAATGTGCTCGGGGCAGGCCAGTCCATACCCACCTGTCGTCATTGGTTCCCTCTCTTCCGGCGCTGCCCTGCTGATAATGCACCACCTGCAGCGGGCACCGGACTGGCTCTGCTGTTCTTTTGCTTCATCCAGGCCATCTGGGTGAGGGTGAGTCAAGCAGAGAGCTCCCCGTGAGCATAAACCTGGTCTGCGATGCTTGGGCCTTTCAGCTCCAGGCTGCCATTTCTACATGACCCCACTGCCTTCTCTCTCCACAACGGTTTCTTGTAATTTTCAATTTAGACCCTAGGAGCTCTCTAGTCTTCTCACTCCTCTGCCAGAAGCCCTATGCTGGCCTACAAAGGACCTTGTGCTAGGCTGTGAGTGACCGTGTGATGTCTCCATTTATTTAAGTCACCATTATATCTCCCAGTATAGATTTGTAGTATTCATTTTAAAAGACACTCACAAGTGGGCTCACTTTTTGTCAATCAGCATCACAAAAATTACATCAACCACTTACACTTACATTGACAGTGCGCCAATCATTGGTTTAGTAGGCTCACGTGTATTAATTCACTTACTCCTCATAACAACCCTATGAGGACGTTTTAATTTCTCTTTCACAAATGAAGAAACTAAGACACACAAAGGTTAAGTTTAGGGTCAAGACTCTGATCTCTGAGTCTATGCTCTTAATCATTGACTTTAAATAGACTCTAAATTTCTTTTTAAAAAGCCCGACTCAATCCTAACACTGTTTCTCTCTCCAGAAGTTTTGCTTTCTTCCCCATCCCGTCTCATTACTTTAGTAAGCGTTATCCCGGTGGGAATATTACCCGAGTAGGTAGGTCTGTGGGTTCGTGTAGGTAAGAAGAGATTTTTCACGGAGATCCATCTTCAGAATCTTTATTCATATGATGACATTTGTTAATGCAAAGGAAATTGGTGTATGGACTAAACTCCTGTGATTCCAGGGCAGAAACCCATTTGCAAATTGAGAATTTGTAGATGCTCACTTCCCAGGCAGAGAAGCCAGGAAAGATTTTAATTCCTCCTGAGAAAATGAGGCAGAGTGTGAGGCCCCCAACATTTGCTAGTGTTCTCTAAGAAGCTTCCTGCAACCCCTGAGATGCCCCGACAGTAGACAATCCTTCCTCAAGGCTGAAGTCAAGAAACAAGTCATCTGGCTGGCTTGCGTTTTTGCACATTTTCAAATTTGATGCATGCTAACTTTGGCAACCTTCTAAAAGGTATGGCCTGAGAATGAAGTTCCCCTTTTCAGTAGTGAGGGAAATACTGCATACATCAGATTTCCTAGTTCTCACACAGCCTGCAGATGGCCAAGTGTGGATGAAACTGGATGCCCAGACTGAGAAACACGCCCTGTTCCCTGAGCTGCCTTTGTACTGGGCTCTTAGTAGACCATGCCCAGGTTTCTTTGGCCAGGAGCCCCTGAGCCAAAGGGGTTTTGTGCTGCTGGACATGGCTTTGGTCCATGGCTTCCCCAAAGTCACATCAGTGGATGCCCAGTTCCTTAGCTCCTAGGGGGCACTGGAAAAACACTTGAGAGTGAAAATTGCTTTTGGGTTTTGGCGATTCATTATTTCAAGTTTGGTTACTTTAATAATGAAATTTGCATCAGTACCTTAGATGGACTTTATACTTTTTATCATGACCTGGCTGTATTTGAGAAAATTGAGAATCACAATACTATTCTTGGGTCAGTAACAGAACTGTGTACAGCCATGCAGAGACAGGGAAAGAAATTAAGCCGTGTGTACGTAACGGCATAAATATAAGTTTTGTAATCAGGAAAAAATATTAAAACAACAACAGATGTATATGTATTTCTGGTAAGGTTAGATCACATTTATAGATATGCTGTCCTGTGGCCCCCTCAAATGCACACATACCCTTTCACGTTATTGCTTCTGCATAGTCCAAGGTTGCACTTTCTTTAAACTTTAGTTGCAAAAGGTTTTGGACCAGTGGGCTGCACCACTGACCACATTGGCCTACAAACTGTATCTTTCTTCTTTCTCTGGAAAGGTATCTACAGTAATTTGCTTATTGAAATACAGGCGAGGCAACGAGGGTAAAATATGCACTTACTGGTGTACACTCTCCTGTCTGCTTACTATTTCATTATAGACGTGTGCCAATTTAGATTGGTTCCTGTCTTTTACGTGTCGTTCTGATTTTTAATTTTCATTCATTGTCTGTCGAGCATCCTTATACATTTGTTCAATTATTTCCTTAAACTATGTTCCTTAAAGAGGAACTAATGGGTCAAAGCTTGTGTAAAGTTTTAAAGCTGTTGGTACTTATGACTAGAATGGTTGAAACAATTTAAATTGCTATCAACACAACTGTGCTGGTATTCATATTTGTTTTAATTACATGTTAATTCTGCAATCTTTAATCAATATCAAATTCACGGTAACATATGTGGATCGTGAATAAGGAGACTATATAATTATGATCCGAACCTTTAGGCCTTCGTCAAACCTGTGGGAGTGAAAGGGGATGCTATTATAATTGCGCTAAGATAACGGACACAAACCAGGACTTACCTGGGAAAAACTCTGCATACGATCTTCCTATTAATAAAGTATAATAATAACACAAATACCCATTCACCCAACTTGCAATTAAAGAACTAGAACATGACCTCTGCATCCTACCTGCATGTTCCTTTCCTTTCCCCTCCCTGTCCTCAATTTTGTGTTTTTCATTCTAATGATTTAAAAAAATATTATTCAATGAAAAATATACACGTATTCCCCAGACTCTTTCTTGTTTACTTTCACTTGTTTCTGCGCTTCCTGAAAATGGTATCATTCTGTTTGTAATCTTTTGCCATTTGATTTTTCACACAATATCCCAGCTCGAAGATTTATCCAAGTTGTCTGTGTTGCTGTAGTTTATTCATTTTTATAGCTATATAATATTCCATCGTAAAAATTTATCATCCATTATTTATCCATTCTCTTGTTGATGAGTTTTGTGGTTCTTTCAAGGTCTTTTTTGCTCTTACAAATCATGCTCAAGAAATATCCTTTTCTGCATCTCTGAATGCACAGGCTTCAAAGTGCGCTGGTTATATCTCCAGTGTAGAATTGCTGGATCACACGGTAAACAAATCTTCAACTTTACCAGAGAATGGACGATTATTTTCAAAGATGTTACATCATATTTTCCCACATTTTTGACTTAACTTTAGCATTACCCAAGATTTCCCCCCCATCCTTCTTGAGGTATAATTGACATAAAAATTTTATACATTTAAGATGTACGACTTGATGTTTTAATATGCGTATACATTGTGAAATAATTGCCACAATCAAGCTAATGAACGTATCCATCACCTCACATAATTACATTTCTTTTCTTTTTTTTTTTTTTATGATGAGAACCTTAGGATTTACCCTCTTAGCAAATTTTAAGTATACAATGCAGTATTGTTAACCACAGTCACACTGCCTTACGTTAGATCTCCAGAACTTACTCATCTTGCATGACTGAAACTGTTACTGAAAGCTCGGTCTCTGATCTTGATGTCAATCCAAATAATGAGAACAGAGTCTTGGGAGGAAAAGGAAAGGCTTTACTTTGCCAGGCAGAGGGAGAAAAGCAAGGGCTGGTGCCCCCAAAATTGCTAGCTCCCTGTTAAGGAATGGGTAGGGGTTTTTACTTGGGGTTTTAGGTAGGGGAGGGGGGACCATCAGCGTTTTCCCCTCGGCCTGTGTCTGGGGCTGCTTCCAGTGGAGGAGACAAAGGATTTCTCAGATAAGCGTCCTTGGCTGTGTATCTCCATGGTGGAAGGTAGACTCTGACGTCAGGAAGCCAAGGAGTGGGGCCTGGGAAGCTTCAGTTTCTTGATATTCTCTGGACATTAGTTTCTTTGTGAAAGAACTTCAAGGTCCCGTGATTAGCCACAGCGGTTAGTGGGAGCCCAGCATGAGGCCATCCCGCTTTAACAATTTGTAACTTCTACTTGGCTCCATAGATCAGGGAGTCAGAGGTTAAAGAAACAAGCATTTACCTATGAGTGGAACCAAAGACCCGGGGAACTAGGAATGCAGGTTTTTACTTTTAACCCCATACATGCCAGCTTCACTGTGGGGGAACCAATATCAGGGCGGATGTTAACCAAGAGCTGGTAACAAAACTTTGTACCCCTTGATCATCCTCTCCCCATTTCCCCCTCTCTCCAGCCCGGGACAACCACCATTCCACTCTCTGCTTCTGTGAGTTCGACTGTTTTAGATTTTACGTTTAAGCGAGATTCCGTGGTATCTGTCTTTTTGTATCTGGCTTATTTCACTTAGCAGAGTGTCTTCCAGGTTCCTCCACATTGTCACAAACATATTACCCAAGATTTTTATTGTTACCAGTCCTTCCTTCATAATTAATTACATGTGGACATTTCCCTCTAATTATTACTTTACTTGTATTTCATAAAATCTGATGTGAAACAGTTTCATTATCATTCAGTTCTAGCTATTTTTAATTTTCCCTGTAATTTTTTCTTTGACCTACGAGTTACTTAGAAGTGTTCTAAATATCCAACATATGGAAATGTCATCTATTTTTGCTGCTGTCTGACTCAGCTGCGCTGCGGTAAGAAATATGGTCTCTATGTCACCCATTCTTTGAAATTTTTGAGAGTTACTTCACGGCCCAGAGGTGGTCTTTTTTTTTTTTTTGGTAAATATCACGTTTGCTTGACAAGAATAGCTATTTTCTTGATTTTTTAATTCAAGAATAATTGACCTACAATATTACAGTGGTTTCAGGTGTACAACATCATGACTGGACATTTGTATACATTGCACAGTGATCACCACAATGTTTAGCTACCCTCTGTCGCCACACAAAGTATTATCGACTATGGTCGTAACCCCATGGCTTATTTATTTTATCACTAGAAGTTTGTGTCTCTGGGTCCTCTTCACCCATTTCGCTGGCTCCTCAACCCCCTCCCTTCTGGCAACCCCCAATCTGTTCTCTGAGTCTATGAATCTGGTCTTGTTTTGTTTTGTTTGTTCGTTTGTTTTGTTTTTTAGATTCCACACATAAGAGAAATCATATGGCGTTTGTCTTTCTCTGTCTGGCTTATTTCACTTAGCAGAATACCCTCAAGAACGGCTATTTTTTAATTGTTGGGTGCAGAGTTCTAGTTAAGTCTGATAAATCAAAGTGTGTTTCAGATCTTCCCTATCTCTAATTTTTAAAAAAATCTCCTGTAATGGTGGTGGGTTTGATGGTTTCTCCTGACTTGGACTCCAGACACCTAAGACGTGAATCTGTGTGCTCTATGGCTGGTGCTGAGGTGCTGGGAGAATCAGAAGCTTCTTCAGCATGACCTGCGTGACCAGCATGACTGCGATGGCTCTGGAGGAGGGACAGCACCCTGCAGAATATCAGAGCTACAGGGCTCATTGTCTTCTGCCTAGCAGAGCAGGTCATCTCCCAACCACAGGTAAGGTCCACAGCCTTCTTGCTCCCAGGCTGGAGGCTGGGCTGGCTCAGCCTGGGTGTAAGCTAAGTCAGTCAGTTGATTGCATATTCAACAAACACTACTGAGACCGTGTGCTGTGTCAGGAGCTGGACTAGATGGTCCAGTCCCTCCCTCGCAGGCTCCTGGTCTAGTGGGAGCCATCCCAATGCCTGTGACAGGAAGAGCCTCAGGTTAAGACCTGGGCATTCACTATAGGAGCATGGGGTGGGGCACCCTTTCTTGCTGGGTGTCTTCACACCACAGTGAGAGGACCATTCACACCCAGGTGCACTGGCTGGATGCCAGGTCATCCTTTCAGATTTTAGCTTCTGGGACAATTTTGAGCCTCTGTATTTCCCCCTTCTCCATTCAAGTCTGTAGCAGACGCATTCTTTTCCGGTCTCAGGAGGTTGTGGCAGGCTGAAAAGCAGAAGTTGCTGCATAAACTTCCCTTCCTGGGTTTACATACGAAAGGTCAAGCCCTGGAAGCGGTTTCGAGGGGTCTTCTAGAGCAGAAGTTACACACTGGTGTTTGGTTGGACCCACCACATGTGAAGACATTTTAAAATCAGTTGCCAACATTTGAAGACGGTTGATTTCATGTAAACGCAGGACCTCTTTGCTCACCTTGGAGCCCCCGGATGGCTTGCTCTGCCCTGGTGCACTTCCCTGCGGTCCCCAACCGCTGTCTACAGATTATCGCGTGTTTCCGGGCGTTTTCTCAGTTTGTTTGGGGAAAGTGAAATATTTCTCCTACAAATGTTGCTATTAAGTGGTATAAAAATTTTAGAAGTCCACATGTTTCAGGGGAAGCAAGAGAGAGTGTGTTTCCTGGTGCAGGCAAAGACTGACTCAAAGTGTTTAATACCAAATAAAGTGTATCTGGGTGGAAGAATGGAACCCTAAGGCACCAAAAGGAAGAAAACTGCTTTTCTCGTGAACACCCTGCTCAATGCTTGTCCATCGTTTACATGAGACTCAGAAGGAGAAAAGTGGCCAGGCTGAAGGGGCCCAGTAAGTGTCGGTGGCCACCAGGCCAACCTCACCACCTCTGTCCGGACGGCTGGACCTCAGCAGTGGGTGGCGCCCACACATGGAGGTCACAGCACAGTGTGAGAGGCATGGGTGGCCAGCTGATGGCCTGGGTTCAAAGCCCAGCTGAGGGGATTTGGGGGTGCCACAAGTGACTTGGTTTCTTCCTCTGTCATGGGAAGGCCCGTGCTAATACCTAACTCATAGGGTTGTGATGGGGGTCAAATAAATGCCATATTCTAAGAGAGTGCCGGGCCCAGGGGAAGTGCTCAGTGAGCTAGTGTCTTTGGGATTTGGCCAAAGGAGCCCAAGAATGAAGTTGCATTTCTGCCAACTCAGTTCAGTGGGGCTCAACAGTTGTCAGTAAGTTGATTACATTTTAAAAAGTGACATTTCTTGCACACTTGAGGTGGTGGCTTGATGGTCAAGCAGATGTCAAGGAGAAGTAAAGAAACCTGGCCCCATATCTGCTGGTCGACCCGGTGTTGACAACCAAGAGTCCTCCAGCGTAGGGTACTTGACCTGGGGTCTGTGAATGTGGCTGGGAAAAAATCACATCTCTGTCCTGTGATCTGTAATAGAAGCCTAGCATTTCCTTCTACCGCGAGTACGGCCGACAAACCACAGTGGTGTCACCACACAGGTGACTTTATTCCTAGTAGGAACTGACGATGTTTTCATCCACATTCCAGTTGTTACAGATCACACTCAATATCCTTCACATTTATCACCACGTCAAGACTGTGGCAGTCATGTCACCTGCCATTAGATCTTGCTCTTTACTGTGTGGATAAAGAAGCACACATATTCTATGTCATGTCTGTTTTCTAAATATTTTGATAACTGTATTTCAATATAACTGATTTACTTTATAATCCATATGTACTTTATTTTGGGTCTTTAAGAGCATAATTCTGGGGGCTGGCTCCATGGCCAAGTGGTTGAAATTCTGTGTGTTCTACTGTGGTGGCCTGGGTTCGTGAGTTTGGATCCCAGCTGCAGACCTGCTCCCCTCGTCAGCCTTGCAGTGAAGGCATCCCACATACGGAATAGAGCAAGATTGGCATGGATGTTAGCTCAGGGCCAATTTTCCTCAAGCAAAAAAAAGAGGAGGATTGGCAATGGGTGTTAGCTCAGGGCAAATCTTCCTCACAAAGACCAAACAAAAAACCCCTCCCCAAAAATCATGTAATTCTGAAAAGAGAGTCATAAGCCTCCCACTCTTGAAGGATCCAGGGCCGAAAAGAGTGACTGAGCTGCTCTGTGGGCTGGGGAGGGGGCTTCCTGTCCCTGGTTAAAGGCCATGGGTGCTACAGCAGGAGCCGGATGGCCAGGCCAACCACGTTCCCCCCTGAGACTTATGAGCCTGGGTTTTTGGGCAAGAATTTGTCCCGTGCTGTGTGGGGAGGATTACAGGAGATATTGCTGGGTTGTAACTAGGACCGCAGCACACCACAGTGAGCCCTCATTGGGGGCCAGCTCCCTTCCACCGCCCGGCAGAGGCCAGGACCACAGAGACTTCCCTCAGCCCTGCCCTCTGACGGGGCTGAGAGGAAGGGAGTAGCCTCCCGGCCGTGACAGTGACTTCCTTCCCCGTCACGTGGAGCTTGGCTCCTGTCCCCTGAACCTTGGGTCGCACAGCCGTCCGTGCCTGCTCTGCAAGGAGCCAGGAGTGGAGAGCCAGCATGAGCTTGGGGGCCAGGATGCTGAGAGCCTTCCTCCTTCTCCTGGGTAAGTCAGGGATGCAGAAATGGGGCAGACGCTGCTGTTCCGTGGCAGGGGCGTCGCAGTCGGGGGAAACTGGGGGAGTGTGAGCCCATCGGGGCTTGATCCCTAAAGTGCAGATATGTCCCTTTGGACAGACGGCTTTTCCCACTTTGGCCGAACAGTGAACAATGCTCTTGTCTGTTTCGTTCTGGCTGCAACTGACAAATGCTTGTGGGCCCGGGGAAAACAGGAGGGATCGCGTGGCAGAGGTATCTTTGTTTTTTAAAGCCGCCTTTAATCCTGTGCATCAAAAGAAGGGAGAGACACAGAGGCAGAGACTAATAAAGTAGAGCCAGATAGAGAGGGAGAAACCTAAGTCTAGAGAAGCAGACAGAGAGGAAGAAATGAAGAAAGAGACGGAGGCCCAGAATGAGGGTTAGAAATATGCATAGATAGAGACAGAGAAGGAAAGAGCCATGGAACTTCGCAAAATCTCCTTTGACATCAATTGCTATTTCTTAAAAAGGCAATGGACGTCCCTCATCTACGCAAAGATACTTGTTCCCAGGACTTGCGCTGGGTCAAGACTCAAAGGCACTCATTGTGTTTAATCTTCTGTTTCCGGAGCAAAAGCTTGCATCCCATACATGGGTAAAGTGATTCCCACGGGCAAGACTCTGTCTGAAGCCTGCACCAAACCCAGGAGAGAACAAAGACCTTGGCTTCTGGGAGTTAGCATGTCAGACAGACGGACAGCCTGAACACCTATCAGTTTGCACGTGGAAATGGGTGCCTGACTGTGACAATGAGGGGATGGTAAGAACAGGATGTGCAGGACAGATAATGCAAAGCGTGCCCAGCAAAGTGGCAGAAGGTGGCCAAAGTTCTGACCCTTGTTTCTGCTCTTGACCTGTCTAGGTATACAAACCAGTCTGTCCTGGGGGATAAAGGAAGTTACATTTCAGAAATCCAATGAAAAGCGTGCAGATTATACAAACACACAATTCATTGAAGAATTACAAACAATGAGCCTTGAAAATGCTCAGGTTCACAAGTAAAAGAAATAATCACACCGATCATTTTTGAGTGCTTCTGCTGTGCCGCCTACTCTGCTGAACACATCGCATTTGCTCCTCCAGTCCCCACGATAATTCCACGGCGTAGGTTCCATTATTATCTGCATCTTATGGATGAGATCTTAATTACTTGGCCAAGGTGTCACAGCTAGTTAGCACTTTCAGGTTTTAGTAGTACAGATAGTAGTGGTAGGAGTGGGTGTCTGGCTCTAAACCCTCTGAATGTTAATCTTACTCTGCTATTTACCAGCCCCGAGAGCGTGGGCAGGTCATTCATTCTGGCTGCGCTCAGTTTTCTCATCTGTAACTTGGGGATCATGGTGGCACCTACTACATAGGGCTGTTGAGAGAATTCAGTCTGTTATCACATTTACAGCATGGAGCCAGCATCTGAGATGAGGCAAGACTCACTATTGGATATTCAGGTGCTAATTGATCTGATCTTCTCAAAAAGCCATTTGGCAATAGGTAGTAAAATGTAAGCTGTTTGCAACCTTCTACCCAGAAATCCCACCTTCAGGAACTTATCCTAATGCAATAATAAGGTAAAAGCGCCCCCCCCCCAAATATTTAAGAGGAAGTTATTGACCAATGCTGACCATAGTGGAAACCAGAAACAAGTGATGATCAGGTGGAATCTGGCTAAATCAGTTATGTTCTGTTCCAATGACATCCAATATGTTTAAATGAAAGACAAAACTTTCTCAGAACTGACATGGACAGAAGAGAAGTGACAAAGTGACGGTTATAATGTTACCGTTGTATAGTTATAGTTACATTTTGCATGTGTTCACTGACCTATCCAAAAATCGATGGAAGGCAATACAGCAAATGATGAATAGTATCCATTTACTCTTTTCAGAAAATGGGATGGTGAGGCATCTTTTAGTTTCTGTGTATGGAAATTTTTCGTGGTAATCATACATATTGTTAATTCCAATAAATAAATTTCTATGAATGAAAATAACATGACAGCCTGTTAAAAGCTGTAGGAAAAAATTGGGCTTTTCCTTTATGGGCTGGTAAAAGGGACTGGGGACATATCTAGTATAACTTACTAATGGATGGCTTATGAGGGTCGGTGACCAGGTTAGCAGTCACCCCAGGGTGTATACGAGAACTGTGTGCGAAAGGGCTCTCGGGAAGACGGTGGGAGCGGATTGCCACCTTGTCCCCCAGGTGATGTCCAGGCTCACATGGGACCCCGGAAAGCAAGGCCAGGTCCACTATTTCCCATATACAGAGTAGTTGGAGAGTTTTTGAAAAACAAGATTTTGAATATTTTAAGAATACTTTTAAAAACTGAGATTAATGTAACAAACATTCATGGACTCAACACCCTGAATTAACACTTGAAAAATTTGTGGGTGTTTTTAGATATATTATTTCAAAGTAGATGGATAAATCGACATATCCATCGAAGAAACAGAACATGAGAGATGGAGACAGAGCTCTTTGGGCGCCCCTCCTCTGTCCTGTGTTCCTCCCCTCCTCTCCAGAAGAAACAGCACTCCTGCTTTCACTGGGCTTCCTTCCTGTGTTGCTTTCTAGGTGTTAAAAACTTGATGTGCATGCCACCACAACGTACTTAAAATGCTCCATTATCTACCCATTCTGATCATATGAATCAGACCAATTCATCCCAACTGCCTCTACGATTCTGTTGAAACGCTGTATCAGGATTTAGTTATCCATTCCTGTACTGATGGAATTTAGGTTGTTGCTAACTTTTTGCATGACCACCGATGCTGCAATGACCCTTCTCAGTCCTGTCTCCCGGCACCCACATGCAACTGTTTTGGTGGAGACACACCTGGAAGAGTTGCTGTGTCACAGGCATGCATGATTCTCCTCTTATTGGATATTGCCAAACTGTTCGCCATCAGCGAGGCCTGGACTTATGTCCCCCTACAGGTTCACTAATGCTCAATATTGTTAGGCTTCTCATTTTTTGCCAATCAGGGATGCCAAATACCATCTCCAAGTTTTTAGGTTCTGTGTTCCTGGTTACTAGTGAGAATAACCATTTTCCCTCTGTTTATCAGACAACCAGCTTTCTTTTGCTGTAAATTTCCTGTTATTTACTTTTTGTCCAAATTTTATTAGGTTATTGGTCTTTTATATATTTTTTCGGGGTATTCCTTATTCGCCTGTGTCAAGCGTTGCAAATATCTTCTCTCAGTATGTTGCTTATCTTTTATCTTTGTGGCCTCCTTTGTTCTGCAGAAGTCTCTAAATGCGATACAATCATATTTATCAGTCTTTTCCTTTTTGTGTGTTTGGTTTTTCTGTTTTGTGTAAGAAACTTAAAAAAATTGTTTTTTACTTTAAAGTGGCTGCATTTTTCATGATTAGGTCTTTTATTTGCAATTTATTTTTGTGTATGACCTAAAGAAAGGATCTAACTTTAGTTTTTTCCATATGGAACATCAATTGTCCTGATATCATTTATTTAATAATCTTTCCTTTCTCCCCTGCTTTGCAATGCTTCATCTATTCTGTATCCACTGCATCTATGTTCGAACTGTTAATGGGTTTCCTATTCTGTGCCACTTTTTGGAATCACCTATATTTGAGTCATATTGTACTGTTCTATTTATTATAGTTCACGCCTCTTCATAACTTGTAGGTAAGATTCCTTTTCCTTCACCTTCTTCTTCTTTGGTCTTAGTCTCATCTTGGCTCCTTGAAAGCATCATAAAAGCCCGCTTCCCAAGAGCTGATTCTGGGCATGGTGCCGCTCTTTGCTCTTCCACGCGGACCTCATTCATTTCTCACAAACAGCCCACGAGGTAGATGCTCTTATCATCATCATGCCCATTTCACAGATGAGCAAACTGAGGCACAGAGTGATAAAGTAGCTACCAGAGGCCACGTAGCAGGTAAATAGGAATGCTGGGATTCAGATGGAAGCATTTGGATGCCCCGAAGCTACATTTTTAGCCCTAACACCAAAATGCCTCTCGGTCGAGAATACAAAGTGCTGGCATCATGGAAAATCTGCTAAGACTTTTTAAATTGTCCTCTCAAAATAATTTCAAACTTAAAGAAAAGTTGCAAGAGTAAGAACAGCACAAAGAAAACCCATGTGGGTTAGCGAATTCTTAAACAAATCACCTCATTTGTTTTATCATAAGCCATCTGTTTATTTATCTATCTATCCAGAGAGAGGTCTTTTTTCTGAGCCACTTGAGAGTAAGTTGTAGACATCATGTTTTTTTTTTAAACCCCTAGATATGTTAGTTTGTATTTCTTAGAAACAGAGATAATCTCTTACACGACCACAGCACAGTTATCAACTTCAGGAAGTTTGTCACTGACACAATGATTTCACGTAGTCTACTGATTGTAGTCTGGTATTTTCAGGTAACCTGCCATTGCCCTTTGCAGTCCAGCAAAGGAGCCAGTGGAGGGTCAGGTATTGCATTTGGTAACCGTGTCTCTTTAGCTTTCTTTAATCTGGAACATCCCACAACCTCTGTTTGTCTTTTATGACGTTGATACTGTAGAAACTTCTATCCCCTTTTTTTCACAGAACATTCCTCATTTGGGGGCTTGCCTGATATCCTAAGATTAGATTCTGGTTATTCATTCCCCACCAGAAAACTACATAACTCATTTCGTGTCCTTCCCTGGGTTCTGCATTTGGAGGTGCAGGATATCCATCTGAGAAAGGCTGATGTACATTTTTTGTTTTTTTGAGGAAGATTGGCCCTGAGCTAACATCCTTGCCCATCTTCCTCTATTTTATATGCGGGACGCCTGCCACAGCATGGCGTGATAAGCGGTGCTGTGTCTGCGCCTGGGATCCGAACCTGTGAACTCCAGGCCGCTGAAGAGGAGGGCGCGAACTTAACCACTATGCCACTGGACCAGCCCCAAGGCTGATGTACTTTTGACATAATGATAAAAGACTTTCAACCAGGCTTTGGATTACGGTTGTCACAATTCTAAATGTATTATTCGCCTCTTAACTACCAACTGATCAATATTTTTAAATTTTGCTAAAATATTGCTCTAAGAATAGCTATTGAAAACATCTGGTGAAATTTCTAAGCATTTTATTAGAGGCTTGCACCTTCCTTTTTAAAAAGCTGCCATATAAAATATTCCTATGGACTCTAATTCCAACCAAAATGTCAGCCATCTGTCTCCATTTTAATTCTCTTGGAAAGCACTGCTGAAATCTATGTATTATTATAATCATGATAATAAAAAAATACAATATCACTTTAATTACATTCCAGTGCCTAAACCATTCTTCACTGGAGGAGCCAGAGCTATCGAAGACAGCAGAGGCTTCTTTTCTCCTTAATTTATAATGAAAAGATGGCAGAGGCCGGGGTAAAGAGAATTAAATTCGTTTTTATCTTACAAGTCAAACTCATCACTTTATTCCTTGGCTCTTGGTCCCTGAGATCTTTGTAAAAATCTTCCCTGACAGCTTTTCCCCTGTTCCGGATTGCTGCCAACGCAATGGTTCAGAGTCACGTGGTGTGTGGATTCCAGTGAGAAAGAATTCTTGATGTATCCGTTTTCTTTTGCTGTGTAATAAATTACCACAAATGTAGCAAAAGAAAACAAACACACCAGGGTCTCTCAGAAAGTAAACAGAGGGTACAGGAAGAGGGTAAGACCCCAGGAAGGCTAGGAGAAATTTTCTGAGACAGCAAGAATTTGCTTTGCGACTTTCACCACTTTTCTAACTGGATTGTTTGCTTTTTTAAATTTTACTATTGAATTTCAAGAGTCTTTAAGATATTCTGGATGTGAGTCCTTTGTCAAATACGTGATCTGTAAATATTTTCTCCCAGTCTCCAGCTTGTCCTTTCATGTTATTCACAGTGTCTTTCGTGGAACAAAAGTATTTATTTTTTTTTATTTTTTATTTTTTTAGATTTTTTTTTTATTTTTTCCTTTTTCTCCCCAAAACCCCCCGGTACATAGTTGTATATTCTTCGTTGTGGGTCCTTCTAGTTGTGGCATGTGGGACGCTGCCTCAGCATGGTCTGATGAGCAGTGCCATGTCTGCGCCCAGGATTCGAACCAATGAAACACTGGGCCGCCTGCAGCGGAGAGCGCGAACTTAACCACTCGGCCACGGGGCCAGCCCCCAAAAGTATTTATTTTTAATTGTCTAATTTACTGCTTTTTTCTTCATTTATGGAGCCTTCTTGTGATATCATGTCTGGGAAGTTTTCACCAAGCCCCGAGTCTCCAAGATTTTGTCTTATATTTTCTCCTAAAAGTTGCCTCTTTTTATATTTTACGTTTAAATCTATGATCCATTTTGAGTTCATTTATGAATTTAGATCAAGGTCCTTTTTTTTTTTATGCCTATGGGTGTTCAATTTTTCCAGCACGATTGGTTGAAAAAATTACCCTTCTTCTATTGAATTGATTTTGCTCCCTTGCCAAAAATCCGTTAGTCATATAATTTCTGGGTTATCTTTTCTTTTCCGTTGATGTCAGTGTCTGTCCCTCTGCCAATACCACACAGTCATGACTTCTGTAGGCATATAAGTTTCATGATGGTAGAGTGATCCCCCTTACTTTAAAAAGAAAAGTTTTTAGCAATTCTAGTTCCTTTACATTTCCACGTAAAATTTAGAATAATCTTATCTATATCTACAAAAAATCTTGCTGGGATTCTGATAAGAATTACGTTAAGTATAGAGATCAATTTGGGAAAATTTGACATCTTTATTACGTTGAGTTTTCCATGAACTGGGTATGTGTTTCCATTTATTAAGATCCTTCTTGATTTCTCTCATCGGTGGTGTAGAGTTTTTAACAAATGAGACCTGTTCCTGTATGATTAGATGTACAACTAAGTATTTTTTTGAGTGATTGTAAATTGTATTGTATTTAAACTTTCTCTTTCTGTGTGTAATTGTTAGTACATAGAAGTACGATTGGTTTGTGTATGCTGATCTTGTATGCTGCCACCTTGCTGAACTCACCTATTAGTTCTCAGAGTTATTTTTAAGATCCCTTCAGATTTTCTACACAGACCATCATATCATCTGCATATAGGGACCGTTTTATTTCTTCCTTTATGAACAGTATACTTTTAAATTCCTTTTCTTGCCCTATTGGACTGGCAGGAACTTCCAGTCCCGTGTTGAGCACGCATAGTGATGGCAGATATCTTTGCCTTGCTCTCCACCTTAATGAGAAACTATCTCATTTCTCACCATTAAGTGTGATGTGTGTTGTAGGGTTTTTGGTAGATAGTCTTTATCAAGTTGAAGAAGTTTCCTTCCGTTCCTAGGTTACTGAGCGATGTTGTCGGGAATTGGTATAGAATTTTGTCAAATGCTTTTTCTTCATCAGTTGATATGATCACATGGATTTTTTCTTCTTTAGCCTGTCAATATGGTGGATTACATTGATTGATTTTTGGATATCAAACGAGGCTTGCATCCCTGAATGGGGTCCACAGGGTCAGGATGTATAATTCTTCTTTTGTCTTGCTGGATTCTTCTTGATAACACTAGGTCAGGGTTTTTGAATCTGTATTCATGAGGGATACTGGTCTGTAGTTTTCTTTTTTTGCATTATCTTTGTCTTGCTTTAATGTCAGGGTAATGCTGGCTTCAAAAAATGAGTTAAGAAGTGCTCCCCTTCTATTTTCTGGAAGAGATTGTGTAGAATTGGTGTTAATTTTTCTTTAAACATTTGCCAAATTTACCTGTGAAACTATCTGGGTGTGCAAGATTTGTTCTTTGGGAGTTTGTAGATTATGAATTAAATTTACTTAGTAGTTATAGGGCTATTCAAAGTATCTTTTTAATATTGGGTGAGTTGTGATAGTTTGTACTTTTGAGGAATTGCACCATTTTATCCAACTCATCAGGCTTTTAGGTGTAGAGTTGTTCACAGTATCCCCTTACCATCCTTCTGATGTCTGTAGGGTCTGTAGTAATATCCCATTTCATTTCTAATGTTGGTAATTGGTGTCTTCTCTCTTTTTTCCTTTGTCAGTCTTGCTAGACATTCATCAATTTGATGGATCTTTCCAAAGAACCAGTTTTTTGTTTCACTGAATTTTCTCTATTTTTCTGTTTTCAATCTCATTAATTTCTGCTCTTATCTTCATTATTTATTCCATTCTACCTGCTCTGGCTTTATTTTTCTGTTCTTCTTCTGGTTTCTTCAAGCAGGATATTAGATTATTGATTTAAGACTTTCCTTTTTTCTAAAGTAAGCATCTAATGCTATAAATTTCCCTTTCAGCACCACTTTAGCTATGTCTCACAAATTTTGATATGGGTTTTCATTTTCATGAGGTTAATAGAGGTTTGATTTTCCTTGGGACTTCTTCTTTGACCCATGGATGATTTAGAAGTGGTGTTAATTTCCCTGTTATTTTTCTATTATTAATTTCATATGTTGATTTCATTGTGATCAGAGAGCACATTTTTTTATTTCAGTTCTTCTAAATTTGCTGAGATTTGAACCAGAGTATAGCCTACCTTGTTACATGTTTTACGAATGCTTGAAGACAATGTATATTCTGCTGGCGTTGAATGGAATGTGCTATAAAAGTTGATTAGGTCTTGTTGCTTGATAGTGTGGTTAAATTTTTCTCTATCAGTCCTGAATTTCTGTCTAGTTGTCCTATCAGTTGTTGAGAGAGGCTTGTTGAAGCCTTCGACTATGATTGTGCATTTGTCTGTTGTTCCTTTCAGTTTTATCAGTTTTTACTTCACATATTTTGACGCTATGTTGTTTTAGATGGAGACATTTAGGATTACTGTGTCTATTGGGTGGATTAACTCTTTTATCATCGTGTAATATAATATAATGTAATATAATGTCTCCAACCTGACAGTTTTCTTTGCTTTGAAATTTATCTGATATTAATATAGCCACTCCTTCTTTGTTTTTATTAATGTTTGCATGGCACATCTTTCTTTTAATCCTTTTACTTTCAACCGACCTATACAGTAGTCCTCCCTTATCTGTAGGGGATACTTTCCAAGACCCCCAGCGGATGCCTGAAACTGCAAATAGTGCTGAACCCTACATATACTATATTTTTTCCTGAACATACATACCTATGATAAAGTTTAAGTTATAAAGTAGGCACAGTAAGAGATTAATGACAATGACTGATAATCAAATAGAACAATTGTAAGAATATTATATTGCAATAAAAGTTATGTGAATGTGGTCTTGCTCTCTCTCAAAATCTTATTGTACTGTATTCATCCTTTTTCTTCATGTGATGATGTGAGATGCTACAATGCGTACGTGATGAGACGAAGTGAGGTGAATGACGTGACACAGGCATTGTGATGTAGCGTTAGGTTACTGTTGACCTTCTGACGACAGAAGGAGGATCTTCAAGCCATGACAGTGTTGATGGTTGGATGTCAGGAGCAGATGATGTCCGTGGGTAACTGAAATCATGGAAAGCAAAACTGGATAAGGGGGGGACTGCTGTATCATTCTTGGAGCGAGTTGTAGGCAGCATATAGCTCAGTCACTTTTTAAGTTGACTTTGCAAATCTCTTTTTTAATTGGCAAATTTAGGCAATTTATATTTAATGTAGTTATTGACATGTTAGAGCTTTCACTCTGCCATTTTATATTTTGTTTTCTGTTTTTCATTTCTCTTTTTCCTATCTTTCTGTGGGTTATTGAAACATGTTTTTAAAATTCCATTTTAATTTATCTGTAGTGTTTTTGAGTCTATTGCTTTTCATAGTTTTTTTTTGTGGTTGCTCTGGTATCATGTTATGTATACATAACATATCACAGTCTACTGATGTCAACATTTTAACAGTTTAAGTGAAATGTGGAAATTGTGCCTCTATATCCTTTTACTCTCTTAAATTTCTTCTAAATATATTGAGAGCTACATCAGACATGTTACCATGTTTTAGCTTCAGCTGTCAAACATAACTTAGAAACCTTAAGAGGAGAATGAAAGTCTATTTCATCGATTCCTATTTTTCTGAGCTGTGACAGACACTGACCACTCAGACACACCCCAACCTCAGGCCAGACGCTGCTTCTACTGGTGTTGCCAAGTCCTCAGCCAGTTTGCCTTCCTCTCTCCACCTTTCAGGATCTTCTTACATTTGTTTTTCACATAGTGGCTGTGGTTTTTAGCGATACTTATTGAGAGGAATAGGAAAAAGTAAGTCTATTCCATTTTTCCAGATATGGAGTCTGAGATGAGTTTTTAAAGGTCCGAGGAATGGATGATTTGGAGAAATGCTCTGTGGGGAGGGGTCTGGGCTACCTAACATCTCAGACACACCCGCCTCATCCTAGAGGCTCCTAAAGGAGAGAAGAGGCCCCTTGAGGTGAAGGCAGAGAGCCTGCCGGGAGATCCCCGTGGTGCCAGGACCCTGGGTGTGAGCCGACCTGGCTGACACACAGATCAGCAGACTTTTCCGCTCGCTCTCAAATTAAACGACTCGTGTTTCCTCTTTAAAGTCACCATAAGCATCTCTGTCACACCCAGACCCTCATTTATCCACCAGAATTGCTTGAACTGCTCCTTTTATTAGATTTGATTCCATTAAATAACCAGCTAATGGTTCTCAGTAAGACGAACTGGCTTACTCTCTCCTGCTCATCTGAAGGGAACAGATGAGAAGCTGGAGCCTTTCCGCCTGGAACCTGCTGCACCCACCTCAGAGACTTGTGCAAACCTGTGCAAACCTGCGCAAACCCTCGGGCCACATTGTCAAGTTGTCACTGTCCAGGTGAAGAGGCAAATGGCCCATAACTGGTTCCATAGGCCCAGGGGACTGGGACAAATGAGCATCTGGGCTTTCTCTTTCATTAAGTAAATTTTGATTTTTCACCAGGCTCTGCTGGGACACAAAGATAAGTAGCTTAGGCCCCAACCTGAAGGAGGTGACGATCTATGCGGAGGGCAGTTGCAATATGGTGTGTTAAGTGCCAAAATGCAGGAAACATGGAGGGAAGCAGAGGAGTGGCTGATCTGAACCAGGGTGTCCAGGAGGGCTTCCTGGAGGAAGAGTCGTTCAGTGCACTTGTTTGTGAGTTGATGAGTGCACGAAATGGAACCTCTGCTTCCAGGAGCCAGTCTGTGGGAACCATGTGCAGGAACGAACCTGGCTGGGACGGGAGGTATGGGAGCGAGGGCAGCAGGACCTGAGGGGCGAGCCAGATGTGGCTGAGAGGCGAGCTCAGGCCAGCCGGGGAGGCCTTGGTGAGCCATGCTGAGGAAGGGGGGCTTCATCCCGCAGGGCATCTTCTGCAGCCTTGGAGGAATCAGTCCCCAGCTGCGGTACAGCAGGTGGGCTGTCGGCAGGGAGACCTCCCAGGAGAGATGGGACAGGCTGGATGGTCTAGGGCCACACCGGCGGGGTCTATTCTGGCTTCTGAGGCCACACTGCACCCCTCGCATCCGTGTCCCCACTGGAAGCAGCATGTGGCATGGGGTCAGGGGTGCAGCTGTGGTGCTGTGTCTGTCATAGCTTGTGGTGGGCTCATGCTCAGCTCCATGGAAGATAATGTTGAACAGAGCAGCTAAGCTGACCCAAGGAAAGCTCTGGAGACACTCAGAGGGGTCTCTGAGCTGACCTTGGGGTACCAAGTACAGAGACGTCCCAAGCTGCAGACAAGCCCTGGTCATTGAACCACACACGACACATTATGCAACTGGGGTCAACTGGGAGCTACTGTCTACCCTGTGTGCTGGTGTGAGACCCTCCCTTGCAGCCAGGCCAACCCAGCTTCAAACCCCAGAATTCTCCTGTTCAGTGTGTGACCCTGAGAGGACACAACACCTGCTGGAACTTCCTTGTGAAATGTGGACCACGGTCCCTGGGGGAGAGGCCCCTGCGCCCACACATGACACACACGGATGCATCCAAACGCAAAGATGCCGTTTCGTTTTGGTCTTGCCAGGAAGTCTTCTGAAAGTTCAGGGACTGGGTCAGCCCACAGATATGAGGGAGAGGGACTTATGCATGCACCTGGCAGCTAAAAGTGATGGCGGTGTGGCCAGGAGGGGAAACCACAGCGCCATGGGGGCCTGGGAACTAGACAGTGAGGGGGAGACTGCTTTTATTTCAATGACCAACAGGCATTCCTAGGCAGACCCAATTCCCAGATGACCACGCTTCCTCCCTCCACTTGGAGGTCTAGCTGGGGAGCTGTCCCCTAGTTTGGCCCAGAAGTCCAGTGGGGAAAGCGAGGTGTTGGGTAGGAGGACCCACAGGAGCTGACTGGCCAGGCCCCATCTGAATCTTGGAGGGTCTGGGTGCTCCAGGAGGCCCAGGCCATGCCCGGCTTCCTCCTGCTCTGCCCAGAAGACCTTGCCAGCCCTCCAGCATGGACGTCGGCTGGGCTGAGCTTTCGCAGGGGGAGGTGACCCCGGGGAGTGGACTGCAGGGCCCTGGGGGGAAGTGGGCCAGCCCTGTGTGTGGCTTGATCTCTAACTTTTAAATATTTAGCCGTGTGGCATTCCCTGGGCTCTGCAAATGTTAGGAGCTGACTTAAAAGGGACATCTACGGTGGAAATGCCTGGCACAGACCCTGGCACATGGTAGGGCTCAGTGAGCCTCTCTCCTGGTAGATGGTGGCAGATGGCTCAGGGTTGCCACGGGCCGCGGGCTCTGGGGTTGGCTGGGTGTTGCCCTTTCCTCTGCGGCGTCACATCATGGCCCCCTCCCCACAGGCCAGGCCAGCTGTCATCCCACAGCCCCCCCCAGGCACATGCTTCCCTCGGCCAAGCCCCAGAGGAGTCCAGAGCGAAGCTTCCTAGAGACTGAAGAGCATCGTATGAATATTGCATGAATAATAATAACCCCACCACTTAGCGGTTACGGAGCGCTTTCCTCTTCCACAATCCTTTACCATCATTAATTAGTTATTCCGCTTCCCGCCTCCCCTGCTCTTTCTGCAAAGCCTTGCTCTTGAGCACAGGCCTTCTCTGGGCTGAAGCCCCAGTGTTGAGTGGGTGGGCTGTCCGTCACCTGGAATCAGGCAGCCTCCTGGGGGCCTCGGCGGGGCTCAGCGACTTCTTGTCACAGCAGAGACCTGAGCCCGTGATGGGGAGCACAGTTTCCTTTCTGATCTGAGTGCCACCCTAGAGCCACCTCCTGGTGTGCTCTTCTCCCCACATCTCCTGTGACCCCCAGGAAAGCTGAGGACCCGTCTCAAGCGGGTGATGGAGTGCTGGTGGAGGTCGGGTCCCTCCGATACCTCCATCAGTGCCCACGGCCCTTGAGGATCCTTCCAGCCATGGCCAGTCCCATTGCAAAGAGGCCACTGAGCTGGGAGCCATGTCACATCTGGCCTGAGGCCACTCGATGAGCAGTGGTAGAATGAAGACTCAGATGTTCTGGTTCCAAGTCTCATTCCTTCCACCACGGGGTCGTGGAAAGGTTTCCTGCCCCCACAGAGATGCTCAAAGATGGAGCAATCCCCCCACCAGGGAGTGTAGGTTGTCTGGGTGTACCGTCTATGAGTTGCCCACCAGGACCTCCCTGGACACCAGCGTCCACCTCTCTAGGGCAGCCTCAAGCCCTTCCTGGCTTCCAGCACCTCTAGCTCCCTCGAGGCTGCAGCAACATCTCTGCCGGGTGACACATCAGCTCCCCTGCCAGGTATAAAAGTACTTGCATGTCATCCCTCCTGGCCAGCATGGACCTGGGACACCCTGCGGGGCCCCGCCCCATTGGGAGCGCTCTCGTGCCTGGAGCTCCCTCGGCTCCACCTCGGGCCAAAGCCGGCTCCCAGCCTCCAGCTCCTCCATTAGCGTGGAGGGTATTGATCAGCTTGGCTTCTGCAGCTGAGTGTTTTAATCCCAGTGTGTGAATCTTTAAGAATTAATTAGCAAAGATTGCTCGGGAAAAACAAAGCGGGCACATATTTCGATACCGTCTGGTCACCCACCATTATTGTTTTCCTCTTAATTACGATGCTATTTCTGGAAGCTAGAGGCCTTTTCCCTTGTGTTTCATAGCCTCGGGCCGCCCTCTCCATCTTGCTGGTGGCCTTCCATGGCCTCCTGCTTCTAGATCCTGCCCAGGGCGGCCGTGTCCTGGCCGGCTGTCCAGTCTCCATAATCTGGAAAACCCCAAGAGCCTCAGTTTACCTGTGTCCCCGCGCTGCTCTGACCTGCCGAGCTGCCTTCTTTATTCCCAAGCCCTCATGCCCCCTCAGGCCGCCTGGCCTCTCCTGGCACCTCTTCCTCTGCCTGCCCCTTCCTACCCCTGCCCACCACTGTTCCCATTAGCTCCCACTTGTCCTTTTGGTTTTAATTTAAATAACACTCGCTCCCGGGAACTTTCTCTGACTTCCCCAGGCTGGATTAGGTCCCCCTGGTGCCCTGGATGGCTAATGGCTGTGTACTTCTGCGTGTTCACAGGCACCCCATGCACGGAATTCCTGACTCACTGCCCATCTACCCGGCCTTAGGGCCACTGCTGGCCAGGGGCTGGGAGGTCCCCAGCTAGGTTTTTGGGGCGTCTCTGACCATGTTCTCTTGCTGTGGAAGGGGATCCATGGAAACCAAGGAGGTGTCCCAAGGCCCCCACGCCCCCTTGGAGCCGTCTCTGCTTTGCTCTCCTTCTCCTGTTTCCCTTTTGCTTGTCATCTCTGGAGCCTGCGCGGCTCTGGCAGGTTTGGGTTCTGCCCTCAGTCTCGGTGCTGTCACGGCCCCAACAGCCGTGGGAGAGGGGTGGCGACATCCTGTTTACTCAAAGTTTGGCAGCTGCTGTCTCTTCTGTGAGTCTGGAAGAGGGGATGGAGGAAGAGCAGCTTCAGCCGGTTTCTAGGCTTGTGAGGAAAGAGGCTGAGGTTTCAGCAAGTCGCAGCCGTGTCGGAGGAAGCCTCGAGATCTGAGCTCAGCTCAACCCAGGCCAACTCAGTGGTGCTCCCATGTGTTGCTCAGAGACGACAGAACCTGGAGTCTGCCTTTGGGCTCCACGCCCTTAGTTCCCAGCACCTGGTGTGAGGCCCCACGGGATGGCCCCCTTTCTCTCTGCACCACCAGCTCCCTTTGCCATCCTCTCCCAGGGGGACCCCAGCTCGGCTTTACTCGGCCCCGGGCCTCAGGCAGGAAGCCAGAGACATCACAGCAGCAGCAGCCACGTGTGTTGTATGTGCGTTCCACGCGTGTCCCGGTCTCAGAGCTACAGGAGCTGTGCTGTCACTCGCTTGTTTCTCTGTGGCTGAGCTTTACTTCTGTCTCCAGACCCGGTTATCACTCAGTACTAGAAACTCGATCTTATCACTCTAGGCCACTTCTGGTTCAACGCTCAGTAGTTTTGGGGTAACTTCCCAGTTGGTTCAGGATTCCCCCCTTCCACCTTCTTGCCTCTCCCACGGGGTGAAATTAAGTTCCAAGGAGTCTCACATACCCTCCTGGTCCTGGAGAGAAACAGCTCACCCTGGGCTAGCTGAAGTGTGTCCTTCATGCCACAGAACAACATGCGAGCAGTGCCAACAGGACAGGCAGAAGCATGACAAGCGGCAGAGGTGGTCCTGGACCAGCAAAGAGGCAAGGGACTTCCAGAGGAGGTGGCTTTGTGCTAAGCCTTGAAGGATAAGTAAGGGCTTCCCATAAAGACAAGGAAGGCATTACATCAAAGAGAGAAGCATGTGCAAAGGCCCAGAGGTGCACAGGTTGCTTAGCTTGCAGAGCCTAGCAGGGTTTATTTTGAGGCTGTGCTGTGAGCTCATTTGCAGGCAGCATTCTCTGCTCCCATCCCCACCTCGCCAACCTGATTTCCAGTGATGCTGTATGGAGGACCTGCCACCTGAGTCATCAGGACTCTCCAGACTGCAGATGACAGTTACTTAGCTAAGATTAAGATAAAGAAGGTATTTCCTTATCAAGGCAACTGAAAAATTGAGAAGAGGTGCTTCAGGTACAGCTGGATTCAGGGGCTCCAAAGCTATCTTTAGGACTTGGTGTGAGCTTGACCCTCTTCTGTGGGGTCTTCTGTCTCATCAAGTTCCCTCCACCCAGTGGGCCTCCCCCAGTGCCACAGTTACCAATTCCAGAAGACACTCCTGTTTCTCAATATTTTCTCCAAAGTCTCAGAGTTGAGTCTTACCAGCCTCAGTTGGATCACCTGCCCCATCCCTCAACCAATCACTGCTGACAGGAAGAAGGAATATGCTAATTAATCAGGTATGGTTCACACATCCATCCTAGAGTCAGCCCGAGGGAACCCAGTGGTGGTTGGCTCCCCAAAGGAAAACCGAAGTGTTGCCAACAGCCAAGGGGTCTGGGGAGGTGGACAGGACACACAGCAGGTGTCCAGGCCACACCCCCCAGGTCAGACTTCCTCCAGTCTCCTCGTGGAGACTGAGCTTTGCAGGAAGGTGCTGGACATCACCCATGACACCCTGATCTTTTCTTCAGTGTAAACCTTGTCTCCTGTCTTTCATTGCTCTTGGACGCTCCTGGGTACCAGGGCCGTGGGAGCACACTGCAGGTACTTCATTCTGATGCGTGGGCTCTGTTAGGAGATGACGGAAGCCTGTTCTAGACATACAAAACCCCTTCCTCTAGCTGAGAATGGAGGAATTCAAGAGATCTAAAGTTAGGAGCCATTCTGCAATATTTAAGTTCCAAGATGGAAATGGCCGGGCATCAGTTGACAAACACTTAGGGCGGCCTCTCCCTATTTTTAGTTCCGATACTTATAGAAAGACATCTGAATGCATGCACGCCCACTGCCCCACAACTGGAACCACACAGCCTGAATCTGCCCAAATAAGGGTGCTGAAGCCTGCCAGCCCCCGTTGAGGGTGGGCCCAACAGGTGTCGTGGACGGCACGGGGGTCTGAATGTCAGGGACCGGCTCTGGGCTGGCCAGATTCCAACTGAGATGGGGCAAGGCCTTCAGCTCCCTGTCTTAGACAGCGGGCTGCTGCTGCCTTCCTCTGAAGGCTGCCCTCTCATGTCCTGGGGGAGGGGACCCAGGGAGCCTTGAGGCCTCAGAGCGATTTACTCTTGCAGGGGGCTCCTTCCTGTTGGGAAGCCACTTGCAGAGAGCAGGCTGTGCTCTGCAGGACTGCGGTGGGAGGGGCTGCAGAGAGAGGGGCTGGCAGGGAGGGGTGGAGCATCTGGTCCTCTGGCAGCAGCGGGTCCAGATGGGGCCGGGGGAGGGAGCAGAGACTCTAGACTCAGAGCTCGTAAGTGCCTTTGTACACCTTAGAAAAAGGCACCGTCTTCCAGTCTCCTAGGTGTAGGCTCCAGTGTGTGGCTTGGTGACAGCTCCTGGTGCATGCCACACGGAGACTGTGCGGTTGGAAGCCACCCTGGAACCTCGGCAGGCCCGTCTGGAGGCAGCCCGCCTGCTCTGGGTTCCAGGGCTGTGCTCTGAGATCTTTGCTCCTGCCCTGTGCCCCCGTCCCAGTTCGGACAGTCTGAGGAGTGCCAGCCTTCCAGTCCGATTTGGCCAACCTTGTGCCTACCACTGCCCCAATGACCGGCCATGGGACAGCCAGCCCTGCTCGGCCGCCTTGGCCTCTCCTCTGGGTCTGAGAGCCTGTCCTCTGGATGCTGAGCCCCCTCCTCCTGTTTGCCAGCGAACCCAGAGAATTCCAGCAGAAGAAGGGCAAAGCAGCTCCCTCCTGGGTCTCTCACAGACCTGAACGCAGGAGCTGTCTGGAGGCCTCTGTGCTCACAGACGGGCCCTGCCAGGGCCATCCCTCCTCCAGCTACTTTGCAGAGCCAGGGGAAATCAGGCTGGGGGCTTGCGGGGGCTCTATGGCCCAGGAGGGCCGCCCCCAGCTCGTGACCCTCGCGGGAGGCCAGGATGGGGTCAGAGTGTCTGGTGTGCTCATGACCAATCCTTGCCCAGGGCCTCCTTAGAGCCATTACCCTCCCTGAGGAGGCGAAAGGCTGCCCCCAAGTGGCCCTGGGGCTGGCTGGCAGGAATTAGCGGCACCGGATGTGGCCTGCTGGAGTGCACAGCATGCTCCACCGCCCAGGCTCGTCTGCCTGTAGCTGTAACAGCAGCGGCCCCACGGAGGTCATTCACTCAGTCCCTGACCTGGGACCTGCAGCAGGACAGCCTGAGGCCCAGAAAGCCTGTTGGAGGCCAGGGACCGGGGGCAGCCTCAGGGCTTGGGGCAGACACAGGATGGGGCTTGGAGAATGGTGTCTAAGGGCCAGACACTGTGGGGAGGGGGAGGTAAGGAGTCAGGACTGAGCTGAGCCCCAGCTCTGGGCTCCCTGCTGGGGAGGTGCAGAAAGAGCTGAGCTCTCAGGATGGCGCCTTTGGTGTGCGAGGTTGATGAAGGATGTTGGGCAGACTGGTAAGCACTGGGGTCTGGTTCTGTGGGGAGCACAGGGCCAGGCTGCTCTGACCCTAGACATGCGTGCTTTCCCCTCTCCTTTTCGGCCCTCCTGCCAACAGTCTGATTCTGTGGCCTAGCCCCCGGGGGTGTCCCTGTGAGCACGTCTCCTCGTGTTCCTGTGTGTGTCTCTCTGTATCTCTTTCCATCCTCCTCTTTCTCCATTCAACTCTCATCTAGGGCTCTTATAAAGTTTCTATGCCACAGGCTCCACATGGAGAGGGATGGTCAGCAGGGGAGGCCCCCCCGAGGTGGAAGCCGGGAAGGATGTCAGTGTACGAAGGGGCGGGGGGGAAGCTGTCCCTCAGTGGGCCTGGCCCACTCACTGATGGCCTGCCCTGTCCCCTGCCTCCTGCTCAGTAAAGGCAGAGAGAGGCCAGACTGGTGTCAGGAAAGGACCCCGGGTGAGCACGCAGCACATACAGCTCTAAGTTTCAGGTGTCAGTCTGTAAGTCACCTCGCAGACACATCCACTCCATTTGGCGGACCTAACAGCCCAGCCCCACCAAATGCACAATACAAGGCTTTGTCCATCCCTGGATCGGTTTGCAACAAAGCCGGAGCAGCAGGAGGAATGCAGATAATTGATATAAAGAAGCAATGTTGCTCAGTGGGGGCCACACATGGGCACACGCATGAGAGAAGTCACCCAGTGTCCAAGAGGACCTGTGATTAGCCCAAGCCTGTGTACTTTGCTTAAGAATCTCCTGGCTTTATCTGTCTACCAAGTGAAGCCTCCAGAAAATCTTCCACCATGCTACGACGATGCCTTACCCACCAAACGACGATGAGGTCCCCTGCAGAGCGTCAACCCAGCGTGTCCCCGGGCGGCCCTGAGCATGGCCAGCAGACATGGCTGCGTGGAGAATGTCTTTGCTGCTTTGACAGCGAGTGAGTCCCTCAGCCGCTATTCAGCCTCCAGGAGGTCCAGACTCCCAAGGTGGACTTCTCTTGGAACAAAGCTGGGGAAGATCTGGTCCCTCCCAACAAAGTCACCTGCTCCTTTTAAGGGTTGTGGCGCTTCCTGCTTCTGCCTTTGCCTGAAAGCTTGAACTTGAGAGTCAGACTTGGGCCTCACCATCCACCCACCCCCTGCCCGAGCCCCTCCAGCCTGTAGCCTTAATGGTTTTGGCATCATTCTGCTAGTTAGCTCTCTGGGGTCCAAGTTCGCAGGGCTTTGTGGGGCTCTCAGTGTAGACAGTGGGGCTAAGCCCCTGGCCCTGCCACTTGCCACTCCTCTTGGTTCCTGGGCACATTATCAGGTCCTCCCTGCCTCCAATTCCTCCTTCATCGAGTGGTCGTGATGGCAGCGCCTGTCTCACCAAGATGTTGGAGTGAGTATTAAGTGTATTAACACAGACGCTGCACCCAACATCTGCCTCGAAGTAAGTGGTCAATTAATGTGTGCCTTCCTTTCCAAGGCCCACGGCTCTGCCTTGGCTCTCCCAGGGCCTGTCTGCTGGGCCCACGGCCCCGGCTTGTGAGCTACATTTCCTGTCTTGAGGTTTCAAGTCCTAGCCAGAAGAGTGAGACACCCCTGAAGCGTCCTCTGTCACCATCTTTCGCTCCTTCATTCATTCAGCAAACATCTATTAATGCCTCCTATGTGCCAGGTGCCAGGTCAAACGCTGGGGTTAGAACACTCCACAAGGAATGGAACAGCCAAGTGGGGAGACCGGCAAGAAGACACATTCAATGGGATAATAGCCGAGAGGCTCTTAGGGGAGCGCCTGGGCACACGGCAGCACTGTGTGCTGTTAAATAAACAGGAGAGGTCAGTTATGATGGGTGAGTCCAGCTGCTGTGGAGCACACGGGGTGAGGAGGGGGGCAGCCAAGCCAGGAGTAGGGAGTCAGCAGGAAGTCACATGGAATCAAGACTAGGGGAAGGAGGAGAGGGGAGAAGATGGGCCAGGCAGAGGGAATGGGCCAGAGGCAGCAGAGCCCCGGGCTGTGCGGGGAACTGGGAGCAGTGCGGTCTGGCTGAAATGGAGGGTCTGTGGGAGAGATGGAGGAGGCTAGAGAAGCAGGCAGCGGTCAGAGCCTGAGTCTTGGAAGTCGGGTTAAAGAGCTGGGGTACCTGACTCGACAGAACCTGGCTCCTGGTCTGGGTGCCAGTGAGGCTCTGAGTCCCACCCAGAAAGGCTCCGAGTCGCTCCGTGGCAACCAGGAGCCCACCTCTGTGCTCCTGAAGGTGGCGGCCAAGCAGGAGTGGAGCCTGCGCCAGGCTTTCTCAGATGCGTGGGAGCGGGTGGCTGGGGACAGGGCTTTGGCCCTGGACCCCTGGCCAGATGGCAGCCAGAAGTTCTGTTCTAACCACGCTCTGGGTCTTTCTCCGCAGATGCTGGAGGAGCTCAAGTGCTGGCCACGGGCAAGTCCGCTGGGGCCGAAACTGGTAGGTCACTAGGCAGCTTATTCTGTGTGTGGGATGGAGCGGGTGGGGAGGGGACACTCAAAAGACGTGGGCAGGTCGGGGCATGCAGGCATTGGCCTCCCACCACTCATCTCAGAACAAGGCAGCGCTCACCTCCAGGCCTGCCTGAGTGGCTGACACAGCTTCATCCCAGGGCGGGGTGGGGGTCCTGCGCGATGTGAGCCATCAGGGCCGCCTCTGTCCGCTCTCTGCGAGATGAGCAGTTCCAGCATGCATGGTGCCCTGTTCTGCAGGCATGAGGCCTGGAGAGCAGGGTCTGCCGTGCTCCTGCGCCTTCGCTGGTGCCTTCCCTCTGCTGCGCGGTCCAGCTCCTCTGCACCTCAGGGGCTCGCCTCGTGGGCAGGGTGCAGTTTGCATGTCACCTCCTTGGGAAGGCTCCCGCCTCCCACGCCAGCCCAGCCCACCCCTGTGACCTGGCATTAGAGTGAGCTCTACTCTTTCACCCCAATTGCGGGCTCCTCAGCACGGAGTCAGATCTCATTCATCTGCCTTCAATGCTCACCAACGTGCAGGCAGTCGACACAGACACAGTAAATGAATTAATGAAGGGCTAAATGAGGAAGGAGGGCTGCAGGAGGCCAGAGAATGAGCCATCAGCCACTTTGAAGCGATCTCCACAGCAGAAGGGACCAGGGATGGAGTTGCAGGAGGAGGGGATGGGATGTGGGCGGAGGGGCAGGGAGCGACGTGCTCCCAGGAGAGCGGAGAACTGGCTGGCTTCAGCGGGTCGGAGTGTGGAACTTTAAGGTCCACATGTGTGACTTTAGACTTCATCTCACATGTAAAGAGAACTGTGGAAGACCTTTGCAGGGTGGTGATGCAGTGAAGACCGCTGTTCAATTCCTCCCGACCCTTCAGATATCAAATACGCCCTCATCGGGACGGCTCTGGGCGTCGCCATATCGGCCGGCTTCCTGGTGCTGAAGATCTGCCTGATCAAGAAGCACTTGTGGGATAATGAATCCACAGACCAGAGGAGCACGAACCCGGACCCCAATGGTAAGGGAAGGGCGACCCTCACTCTCAGTTCTACTTCCGCTTGGGACAAGGATGTGGTCTGGGCGGCCCCCCCGGTGCAAGGCGCCGAGGGCCACTCTGTAACCCGGGATGGAGAAAGAATACAAATCTGTGGGCCGAAAAAGATGCAGTGAGCTCTGTGTGTGTGTCTGTCTGTCTTTCTCCCTCCCCCCTTCTCTCTCTGTCTCTCTCTGTCTCTTTCTCTCTCTCTCTGTTTTTCTGTCTTGACGTTCCTAAGAATCAGTTTCCTGGAGAAACGTGTGGAAGGGAGCTGAGCTAAGATCAGACAGAAGTGTCTATTCTCTTATCCAAATAATGGGATCAGCTAAGATGGATCCCAGGAGGTGTGGAGGCTGGGCCGGTGGTGGGAGGTGCTGCTGCCGGCACTGGTTGTGTGGGCCAAGCTGCATTTTTTTGGTAAATTGGGCAAGTCCTCTTTGGAGCAGCGCTGGGTGTGTCCTCATGATCCGAGCGGAGCTGGGCTTCCGCGAACCCCGGGAGTTCTCCGTGTCCTGCACGTCACGCACAGATGCCCAGCAGTCCATTTGTGAGTTTTGACAGCAAAATGCAACATGGATTGGCACCCCCTTTCTCTCAAGGCGGGACTCACAAAACTGCTCCCCGGTCATGTAAGAATGCTCAAGGGGATAATGCTGTTTTCCATGATATTTTCCAGAGGACGAGGAGGAGGGAGCCTCACTATATCTCTGGAAAACGCAGTTATTCTCTGTGATGACATGCAGAAGGGGGTCTGGGCCAGGGAGAGGAGGGGCCTCAGCGCTGGGGGCTTCCTGAAGCCAGTGTGTCCAATTACGCGAGAGGCTGGATTCATCACAGGAGTTTGCTTACCATTGATTTTGGATCCCTATGAATAAGGGGGGAGAGTAAACAGCCTCTTCATCACACAGCGGGAGAAATGCTGGATCTCCTGAGGACCAAGGGCCCAGGGTCTGCAAGTGGAGGGGGGAGGGGAGGAGGGATGGGGGTGTCTAGGAAAGACTCAGTCTGGTCTGTGGGCTGGGCTAGGGGGCTCAGGGGTGGGACCTGGAGAGAGAAGCTCCCACAGCACCAAAGGGGAGGGGGGCAGAGCACTCAGCCCAAGACCACCCCCAGTGGCCCCAACCGAGGCAGGTGGGCTCTGACCCCTGCCCGCTCGCCTGGCACTGAGCAAGCTTCACACCCGTCACTGTGCCTCCTTCCTAACACCCTGCTTTCTCTGTTTAGACACCACCGTGCGAAAGAAGAGAGGCCCAAGGTATGGTCGCAGCCAAGAAGGGACGGGTGTCATCCTCCCTCCTGTTTTATCCATCCTGCTCCTTGACCTGTTATCCCAGTCCTTTTCTCCACTCCAAAATGCTTCCTAGGGGACTAGAACGCACCCCACCACCCCCTCTCCCACAGGGTGCAGTAGCCAAAGGGGGCTTGGGTTTGCTTCTGTGCTCCCTGGGTTAGATTCTGCCTTACCCCTCTATTCAGAATAAGGCCCGCAGTCCCTGCCATGACCCACTTGGGAGGCCACACGTGGCCTGCTCCAGGTACCTGGCTTCCCTGCTGGCACCCAGCCACACTGCTCTTCTTTATAGAGCTCATGTCCTCCAAGGACAATCCTGCCTTAGGATCTTTGCACTTGCTGTTTTCTCTGATATAGACTCTTTGCCCAGGTTGCTGCAAGCTTTGCCCTTCATTTCCTTCACACTTCTGCTTCAGTGCCACCATTTCATTTTGGATGGTCTGTTTAAAAGAGAACCCCCCCCCCCACCCCCTGCCAATCATTCTCTTCCCCTTAGCTGGACTTATTTCTCTTCATAGTACTTTCCACTCACTGATCTTATATGATATCTTGATTTGTTAATTTTTCTTGATGGTTTTCCCCTTAAAATGTAGGGTCCTTGAGGGTGGGGTGTTCCTTTTCATCTCTGTAGCCCCCACACTTAGCACGGAGCCTGGGACAGAGTGGGTACTCATATATGTGTTGAATGAATGAATGAATGAATGAATGGGCATTAGGCATGGCTAGATGCTGAGGATTAAGACAAGTAAGACAAGCTCCTTTAGAGTCCCCAGGGCAGAGAGGCACATCACAGGGGCTCGTGCATGGTGCTGCGGTCGGGGGCTGCTGTGACAGGGCTAAGTGTGTGCCCCCTAGTGCCTTGTGGTGCAGAGGGGTGCAAATTCCAGCCGGGAGGCAGGGTGTCCAGGAGGGCAGGGAAGCCTGGGTCTGTGTATGGAAGGACAAGGGGGAGTTCACTGGGGGCGGAGAGAAGTGCACCCAGGCAGAGGTCACCCTGACACGTGCAGGCGCTCATGGGATAACCGTGCGAACATTCGGGGAGCACCGTCCAGTGTGGCAGGAGCCGCTGTTCATGTGAAGCTGTGGAGAGAAGAGGCTAGAGAGAGAGGGGTTTCTACTTGTGGAGGGTTGGAGGGGCTGGTATGCTGTGTGAACAGTCTGCACCCCAGCCTGAAACTTCTGGTCACCACTGAAGGACTGAAGTAGGAGAAGGATGGAATATCTTTATGTTACAGTAGCGTCGGGGGGGGGGGGGGGGGCCGAGGGGGAGGGGGGCCCTGTCGGGGAGCAAGGATCTGGGCGACACTAAGGAGGCGGCCGGCCAGGGCCTGGGGGCTGAGCGGAGGTGAAGCCACGGAGGACTCCGGAACAGTGTAGCGTTGGTGGTGGGTCGGGGGATCCTGGCTGCGTGGTGCCCTTTGAGAAGCAGGTGGTTGGACAGGGTTGGGCAGTGGGCTGTGGGGTGAGATGCTGACTACTTTTTGGACACAGTGAGTCTGATGCTTCTGGAGAGTTCCAAGTAGAGAAGATGCCCAGTCAGCTGGTAATCCAGGCAGAGGTCTGGGCTGAGTTGGGTGGTGGCTTTTGGACGGGGCCGGTGGCACGATGTCCCCCCTCCAGTTCTTCCCTGGGACCTGGGGCCCGGTAAGTGCTACATAGTGCCTATGGAAGGAATGAGTGGATTCGAGAATGAAGGAGAGGCGATGTATGGCGCCCCGTCCTCAGGGTGATGCCCTGGGGGCCAGCTGGTCTGGTTTCCGGCAATGGGTTCTGATTGATTTAGGCCCTAAAGCATAGGTCATCAACCCCATCTCTAGGCATTGCCTGTCTCTGTTTCTGACTCACTGTTGCTCTGTCCTGGCCCCTGGCTGCCCCTCCATCTCCTTTGTGGCCAGCTTACAAGAAACACCATGCTTTTTGGGGGGAGACAGGTGTGATTAGGGTGACCATTTACATTTTCTTCTAAATCAGGATTTCTGGAGAGTGGAGATGAGGCACCACTAATAATTGTGTCAGGCCAGTTGGCGTAAAGCTGGACTGTCCCAGGATAAACAGCTCTCAAGGGCCACCAAGTCCCTGAGGCCACTCGTGCAGGAAAGGAGAATTGCAAGTGAAGGCTCTGAAGGCCCCTCCCTTCCCCCACCCTAAGGGGCCGTGCCCCTGGGTCAGCGCTGTCTTCTCCCAGCCCTGGGGATTGGCACCATGCCGGGCTCCCTGAGTGTGCATCTGTGGCCCCGGCCGGGAGGGGCAGCACAATGGCTGGGCTGGGCTGGGCACTGACTCAGGCCCTCCTGAGACCCTGCAGAATTAGGGCAGACTGAGCTTCATCAGGAGTTCAAGGAGGGCTTTGGGCAGACAGGGGCGCGGGAGGCCATGCATTGGGCCTGGAAGCGTGAGAAGGCTTAGGTCTTGATGGTGGGGGTGAGGGGACCAGCAAATGAGTAGACAACCCCCAGGCCCAGAACCCACATCGCCTTTGGGGGTCCAGCGGGCTTCTGTGGTGGGGCGTGCAGGATGCGAGTGGGTTTTGGAGGGATGGGCTGTCTGCAATGGCGAAGACTCTGCCCACAGCATGGCCTCAGGGGCCCTCTGCTGGGTGGCTGAGGCACCCAGACTTGTGGCTGCAGCTCCTGCGGCCAGATCTGGCCCTGTGTCAGGACGACGGAGTGGTCAGGCGGAGATTCTAGCATAGTCATCTTCTCACCACCTCGAAGTGACGGATGCTACCCCGGCCATCCAAACCGCCCGGATGTGTGGAGGGGCGCTTTGAGTGAAGGCACTTTTCTTGGAAACTGCAGCGCCCCTGGACGTCTCCAGAGCTTGTTGCAGACTCTAGGATGTCAGGGACATCTTAGTTATAGAATTCACAAAGCCCAATTCTTAATCCCAGTGTGTGCGTGTGTGCGCATGCATGTGCACCTGCTGGGGGATGAGGGGATGTGAGAGGCTGTGACGATTCATGATGACTGACTGACACACGTATGTGTGTGTGAAGATGCTGCTGTAAATAATACAACACAAGCCAATTTAAAAGCATTGCTGAATGAACGGTCACTGTGTATGTTCATTTCAGGGGAGTTGCTCAGTTTTGTGGGTGTTTGGAAGTCCTGGATTATTTTGATACATCGAGGCTATAGGAGGCAATTTCCATAATCCAGGCGAGGTGGCTGCAATCGTCATTCAGCAATGAGCACTATGAAAGTGAAGGACAGGAAAAGGAACGTGAGGGGTGCAGGAGGAAGACAGGAGGGTGGAGGAAGGGAAGGAGGAAAAGAAGGGTGGGGTAGAGATGGGTGACTGGGAGTCAATGGCTGAATGAGAGTCCCCTGCCACAGCAGGGGTGCATTCTCACACCATGTGCGTGGAATTGCTTGTGGCACACGTCATGCCAGAGCTCCTCTACAAATAGAGGGATTTTCCAAGAGAAGGGAGTTACAATTCAAGTTTCCAAAACTAACACTAGATGGAGTCAGGCTGGGTCAGGAAGAAGTTAGATCGGAAAGAAAAAGCTGAGGATGAGCAAGCCACTCTCCTGGAGCAAAAGTCTGCATGTGCTTTCTGATATCTAGGAATGATTTCGAGAACATCTGGTTCTCCTGTTTTGCAGGTCGAACCTCCATTTTTCTGAAAGGTGAGTTGGAAGAGTCATCACTCCTACTGAAAGGAGGAAGGGCTGGTGGTCTCCCACGTTGGCTGGCGCCTCCTCTGCGTGCCCCACGCAGGACCGCAGGGGGACTGCTAGCCGTGGGCCAGAAGTCCCTGTGCCAGGATGGCCGTGAGACCAGCAATCAGCATCTCTTTGGGACAGCTGCAGGAAGTCCTCATGTGGTAGTACTTTGGCAAGATTGAAAATGAAGCTGTGGGGCATTTGTCCAAGTAGAGCTGAGAAAATTGGGTTTTAACAGCAAGATAGTTCATTTATTTTTTCATTTACCAAGACCTTCAGTTTGACAGAGGCCAATCAAATCATCAGCCAATTTAGCTCATTTGATGAAAAAAAAACCCTTTTCTTTGTGTCATCAAGCTATCAGTTTGGTGGAAGTGTCTGCTTTTCCAGGCTGCTTTGGGGTCTCAAAGCGGACAAGGCCAGAGTGTGCAGGACGGGGACAGGACCTGGGCCACCCGGCTGAAGGAGCCCTGCTCCCAGGAAAGGAGGCGCCTCCCCCCCAACCCTGGTTTATCCGAATCGTTCTATCACACCTCACCTTCCCGAGGCCAGCTTTGCCCCACCTCAAGCACTGCCCACGGGCTCTTACCTTCCTTCTTTAGAAAAGTCTTCAAATCCATAGAGAAGTTGAAAGAACAGTGCAATAGAAACATATACACCTTTCACCCAGATTCACAAATCAACATTTTATCCCATTTGCTTTCTCTCTGTATACATATATGTTTTGTGATCCACTTAAAAATTAGTGGAGACATCATATTTCATCCCTAAATACAGGACAATTTGTCTCCCACATAATCATAATACAATGACCACCCCTAAGAAGATTAATCATATTTCAATAATATTACACAGCACATATTCAAATTTCTGCTGTTGCTTCAGAGTCATCTTTTATAGCTCTATTTTTCCAAGCCTGGATCCATTGTCCTCGATTTTGTCTCTTTCTTGTCTTTTTCACAGTTGGACAACCCCTCTGCCTGTTCATCCACAGCGTTGTCAATCTTGAAATACCTAAGCCAGTTGTCTTGTATGATGTCTCATTTCTGGATTTGTCTGATTGTTTCCTCCTTAGCAGATTCAGATTAAGAATTTTGTCAACAAGACCACAGAGGTGACAGTGCCTATGTCTTATTGTGTCCTCGGGAGCCACATGGCGCCAGGCTCTCTCTCTGTTGGTGATACTGCTCTTGAACCCTTGGTTAAGAGACCAACGTCTAGGTCTCTGCCCTGTAGAGATAAAATTTCCCCTTTGCAATTAGTAAATCATCTGATGGGTGGCACTTTGAGACCACATGAGCATCCTCACTCCCAACAATTCTTCACCTAGTGACTTGACATTTATTCATGATCCATTTTTGAATCAGTGATTGCACTGGGGTTTACGAAATACTGAGTTTCTAATTCCAGCATTCCCTCTACATTTAATAGCTGACATTCTTCTAGAAAAAAGACTTTTTCCTTCCTCCCCCTTTTCTCTTTCTCTTACTTGTTGGACATTGTTCCTATGGCCTTCAGTGCATTCTAATCCATCACCATCATGGAGCTTTTTGGCGCTCAGATTGTCTCAAGTTTGTCCAGTACAAGTCACTTCTTGGTGGTTTTGGACAAAAGCCTGTTAATCATTGAGTGTTTCCTAGATTTCCGACACCACAGAGTATCCCAGGCTCACCTTTTTCTGTCCCTGTTCAGACGGGGAATCGCCCATTTTCCCTAGGATCCCTGTTTTTCTCCTCCTCCTCCTCCTCCTCCTTCCCCCTCCCCCACCCCTTCCCCTCCCCCTTCCCCTCCTTCTCTTCCTCCTCCTCCTCCTCCTCCTCCTTCTTTTTTGATGTGGAATAGTTTTTAGAAGCCAAGATCTGAGCACACTGTATGCTCATGACTATTGAGGCCTCATTGCTTCCAGGCCCTCTCAATGGACAGTCAGCAAATGTATATTTGGATCAAAAACTCAATACCATAGGTTCTTCTTAAGCTGTCTTTATTCCATATTTCTCTCTTCCTCATCCAAAGTGAAAACACTATTTCTCAACCATCTGGATATTTTACCCGTTTGCTCTATTCTGTAATACAGACAAAATACTTCCAGAATTACGACACTATACGGCTGCAAACTTGCTTAGCAACTTGAAGATTTCTTTGCAGTTTTTTTTTGTTCTTAAAATTTACGCTCTATGTGTGCAGACTATATGTTCAGATTGAATTAGTTATTTTCTCTGTGTGGTTATGCTATCAATCTGACATAGCGTTAGAAACATTTGTTTCACTGTATATGCTGTGTTAACCCTTCCTTTCTTAATCCTTTTAGTTTAATTTTATTTTTTGAGTTTATAAAACATGTATGTGGTTCAAAGCTGAAGATACATAAGCAAGGAAACTCAGAGAAGTCTTGTTCCCTCATCTGTCTGCTCCGCCCTGCTCCCCTACACTGACTTGAGCTGACTTTTTTAACAGCTCCTGCTTTATCCTTCCTGTGTTCCTTTTACAAAAATATATTTAATTAAAACATTTTTATATATATACTTTTTTTATAAAATTAAAGAAATGTTTATACATGTACATAAATATAAATTTTTAAAGAAGTCTTGTATGGGTTTATTTTTTTATTTGGATCTCTGATCCATTTGGTTTTTATTGTGGTGTGAGGTATGAGACAGAGATCCAATTTTATCTTTTTCCCAAATGACAGTCCAGTTATTTCAGCATCCTTTTTAAAAACCACCCTATTTTCCCCAGTGCTTTATTTGCCATCTTTATGATGTTCTAAATTTCCATATGTACTCGGACTATTTCTAGATTTTATATTATTCTTCGATGGTATCTGTGACCTTTGTCATGTCCTAAATTTCCATGTGAAGTCAGACTGTTTCTACACTTTCTATCATTCCCCAGCGATATCTGTGGTTAGTCATGTGCTAGTCCATATTCTTTCTTGTGGAAGCTTCATGGTACGCACTCTCATCTGGCACGGCTGGTCCCTCTGCACTCCCCATCAGGCTTCCTTTGCAGGGGCACACTCTTGCTATTCTGTTCTAGAAATTCTTGCATATTTGTTTTTCCATACAAACTTTAGAACAACTTCAGAACCTATCTCTGAAGACAGACATCTTGGTATTTTTATTGGGGCTGTGTTACGTTCATGTATTAAATTGAAGACGATTGACTTCTCTATGATGTTAAGCAGTCCTTCATGATTTTTCACATTTTTTGTTAAATTTATTCCTAAATAGTTTATGTTTTTGTTGCTTCTGTAAATGGAGTTTCCTATTATGTCTCTTACTTGGTCACTGATCGCTTAAAGATTTTTGGGGGGGAAGTTAACATTATGGCAGCTGCCTTATTGAATTTTACTGTATATTATTTTATTGTTATTATTTATTGTTTCTGTTTGTTTTCTTTTTGGCCTCCTTGAGTTGTCATCATATTGTGTCATCTGCCAAATTGTAGATTGTCTTTCCCAGTTCTTAAGCCTCTAATTATTTTCTCCTCTCTGATTGCATTGGCTAAAACCACCAATGTTAAATAATAGTGGAAGCAGTGAGCACGCTAGTCTTGTGCCTGACCTTGGTGGGGAAACCACCAGTGGTTTTCAATAAGTGAGTTGCCAACTTTGGGGCTAAAGTACATACCGTACCATGTTAAGGAAGTATCCATTCGTTCCTATTTTATTGAATTTTTAAAATATGAAATCTGTGTTGGACTTGGTCAAAAGACTTTTCAGCATTAGCGGGCATTAACTCATCCTCCGCAGATATACGCTGGGATAGGCCTAGGCAAACCAGGACATATAGGTACCCTGGTGATTACTTTAGCTCAGGTTTGCTTTTCCCTTCTCTCCTTGTTGGTCTGTGTGGTTTGGGGAGGATGTGGTGGAAGATTTGGGTTTAGGCAGCCACTGTAATCCTTGGGTCTCCAAAAGTCTCTTTCTCTTTCTCTTGATACCCAGCCCAAGTCTGCAGCCTGATTCACTTACTAGTCTAGCCAGCAGATGCTATCTCAGTCTCTGCCCAGCTTATCTTTTCCTGAAGGTTGTGTCTGGCTTTCCAGGGGCTGATAACACACCCACCTACAGAGGAATCGCCGCCCTGTCAGAGAACAGCTTTGTCCTTGGGGAATCACAGGTGCCCCTTTGCAACTCAGGGACATCAGGGGTGAGAAGCAGCTGCTCTCCTGGTCTGCCTGTCTTCTCTGGGCATCAGTGTCTCAAGTGCAAATCCTGGCGAGGTCCAGCCATTTTAGATCCTCTCCTTAAGAAGACCTGAAGGGGGCCTTTTAACTCAAGACTTGTTAGAGATAACAGGACGGATGCACTTTCTGTTGAGCTCCTGGACTCGCAGACCAGCCAACTCAAACTCTATGTTCTGCTGGACCCACCATCCTTTAAAGGAGAAGCACAAACATCTGACAGCATTTGAGGCCCTCTCTTGGAATCCCTTCCTCCACTTCTCTCTCTCTCAGCATCCTTGCTTGTTTCCAGCTTGCTTGTCTTCCATTGTTGGCTCTGCTGCCATCAAGCTCTATACCCCTGACCTTGACCCATGCCCTTGGTCCTCCACACATGGCATAGGTAGGTACATGCTTCCCCTTTTATGGTTGTTAACTTGGCTTATCCCATTGATGCTTCACTCTGTCCTGTCTTTCTGCTGCCCCTTCTCCCTAGTGGAGATGTTAGTTAGAGATCAAGATATTAGGACTGAACATGCACAATGGAATGACATAAACAAGTACGGAATGCAAGCATAAATATGTCGTTCTGTTATAACCACAGATAATGTTGATATGAAACTACGGTGAAGTGTTGGTGGAGGTGTTGGTGAGGCCCTTAGCTGAGAATGGCCACAGCAGCATCTCTGTCCTACCTTCAGCTCAAGCTCTACTGTACCGGGGTCTGGTTCAGTGATCTCGTCCTTCCTGCTGTGTTCCTAGTCTTTAATATATGTCTATACTGCCCCTCCCTCCCATCAAGACTGATACGCTAAGTGACCCTCCATAACAGTGTGTAGTTCAGACTCGAGGATGTCAGTTTCCAGTTCCATTCCCATAGCTCTGTCATTCCTCGTAGCATCTGCCCAGATCTGTGCAAACTTCTCCAGTACAGAAGGTGGCACTTTCCCCTAGATGAGCCTATTAACTTTGGGGAATGACTTCTTTCCTTTTTGTCACCACAGTGGACAGGGTTTTGTGCCCTCGGTTTGGCAGGCAGAAAACAACCTCAAGGTTGACTTCTATCTGAAAAACTCTTCCCTTTACTTAGAAGCCACTGGTCTTCAGGTGCCTCTCTGTGTTTCATGAGGAAATGCCCCGCCTTGCTAAGATTTGCCGATGAACTCTTTCATACCTGTTTAATTGTGTGTGTCCTGCAAGCATATGACGTGATTAGTTAGATCGTAGTCATTCTGTCAATAAGTCTTCCAGATGGTTCTCTTCCTTTCCAGAGATGCACAAGTGATTGAGCTGTAAGTGAGCGGCTTCTTCAGGAGGGGTTGGCAGTCTGGACAACTGTCCACATTTGCAGCCTTGGGGACATCTTGAATTTGAGTGTCCAAAGCTGGTGATAGACCTTCATATGGAACTCAGTGTCCAGGGCAAGTAACAGAATGAACAGAAGCTACGGTACCTCTGTCCTGAAGGAAACTATTGCTTCTCTCTTCAAGAAGCTGAGTGTATAGAGGAAGGCATGAGGACTTGATCCAGCAGTAAGAAAGGATGGAAGCCAGTAAATCCTCACTGCCTATCCCGGTCCCCCATGTTGGAGCTGTTCATGCTTCTGCGATGGCATTGTGTCCATGTCAATGGAACCTACACACAGCCAATGGCTCATGGAATGAGAACCAACTCAAGACATAGCCTCTTTAGCACCACCATCTTAGCAATGGTAAGCAGCATTTTCTAGAGCTGTTGGCCTCGCTTTCTTAGCTGCCAGAAGAATCCCCCTGTGAACATTCAGGGCCCTGAAACATGGACGCCGTGAGACAGTCTCCATTCCTATAAAAGAAAGACTGACTTTCCAAAGGAAGGAATAGCAGGCTGGGCTGGAGTGAGAGGAAAGGTCTGACAGCCATGGAATGAGCCTACAGCTCTTCGATTGATGGAGTCCACAAAGGATTAAATGAGACAGCAGACGCCATGCCTTGTAGAGAGCTATACAAATGTAAGTGACTCTTGTTATGATTAAAGAATGATTTTGTGGTTATTATTACAACGTGCATGCCTTATCATGGAGGACACTACTGGCGGAAGCTTAGGAAACCCACGTCTTTTTATTATTGCCATAAACCTAAGGTTCTGTGGCATCAGGCCCATTAACATCTCTCTCTCCTGTAATATTAACCCTGGATTTCTGGCGCTGCATCACAGACTGCTCTGTGCATTTCCATTCAACGGAAATCTGGGTGGTTGTATGGACTGCTTCTCCTCAGATTAGGTTATTCTGCTTGTGTGTGATGAAAGATGAGCTATATTTCAAAATAAAGTGCTGTGTTATAATAATTTGCCTGGATTCCCAGGACGTCTTTTATCTGACTTGATAACAACGTAGTTCATTAGCAGCCTTTGCTAACTGATAACCTAAAGCAGTAACACAATACTCATAAGCGATTTTCTGTGTGTAAGATAGAATAAACCATCTTGTAAGGTATCTGTTAATTGATTTGCTTCTTTTAGCAGCATTTTAATTAAGACATCTGGGTTGTGAATGGCAGAGACACTTGTGAACTGAAGGTGAATACTTCCGGAATCTCAGTCATCATTTTATTTCCTATAGACTCAACGGAACCATGGGTCCTCTCCCCCATCCCATGTCACGACACTTTCTCCCAGCTCCGCTCCTGGGCTCTGGTTTCGTGTGAGCCGCACACAAGGTCTCCTATGTGAAGAACCCAGAGAAATACTCTGAAGCCTTGTGCTCTCTGTGGGTTATAAAGACTGACATGCCCTGTGAGGCGGAACGGGCTGGGGGGGCGCTATGCTACAGATCTCCTTGGCTTACAGCCCAAATCCAAGCCCAGTGACTTCCGTCTGTGGAAGTCCTACTGGAAGCTCTCTGACGCCCCTTTTGACAGCCTGTCCCCTGGGAGTAGCTCCTGAGGATGGAGGTTCCAAGGGGCAGGCTCTCTAAGACGTGTTTACAGGCAATGACAAGAAGTCATTGTGACTGTGGGTGCAATGTCTTGGGTGAAGGCCATTCCGACTGGCTTGCCCTGTGGTTTGGAGTATGTTAGCAGAGGCCAGGGCCTGGGACAAACCCTGCCCTCCCAGCCCAGTAGGCCCTGGGGTTATCGGAATACATGCAGATCCCAGACAGCCCATCTTGGCAGGCAGACAGGCTGCAGACAGCAGCAGCCAGCCAGGGTCTGACAGTGTAGCTGGGGCTTACTGCCTCCAGGATTCAGTACCTGGAGAAGGAGAAGGTAAGATGGGGACAGGGCTATCTCGCAAGATCAAGAAATTAAAAAGTACATATCAATCTCTATATGTACAAATTAAAAATATATTCACATTGAATCTATAAATTACAATCAATACATACAATTAAATAAATATACTTGTGTGTACTCTTCTATGTGTGTTAAAAGTATACATATCATAGAATTCTGATAGATTCTACATATTCTATCACAGACTATATGGGGATTTGAGCAAGTAAATAAATGACACCCCTTTCATCACCCAAGTTTGGCAATAGCTGAGAGGCAGACAATAAGTTAAGCAGTTGGAGACTAAAATATCAGAGTTATTGTGATTTTCAAATGAGTCACGACATGTCAGTAGCCCTTTGCAGCCCCTAGCGTCCTGCTCGGCATCCTGGCGCCAGTCCAAGCCAGAGGCAAGCTTGGGTTGGAGGGCTGGCAGCCAGGGTGCAGAGGATGCATGGGTTCGGGGCGGGGTTTAGAGGTGGAGATGCTAGGATTTGCTGACAGATGGCTTTGGGGATGAGGGAAGGGGCCACTCAGCATCATTGCCCCTGGGGTTTGGTGCCGTTGACTGGGGTGCGGAAGACCCGGGAGCACCAGCCTGGGGAAGGGTCTGCAGCCGGCCTTGCTCTCTCGATTGACTGCTAGGGAGGCAAAGGATGGGCTGCATTTGGAGAGAGAGTGAACCCCACGTTTCTGCGGGTGTTCAAGCTGGAACTGGGGTGAAAAACACACATGTCAGAGGTTGCTCCAGAATGCGGTCCGGGATCCTCGAGAGAAAGCAGGGAGAGTCAGCCTGGAGGATTTGTAAGGCTCCTTTCCCGGAAGATGGAACGCGCAGAGACTTGCTTAGACAGAGGGAGGCGAGCGGAGGAGAGCCTGAGACTCAAGCAGAGCAAGTGGGGCTGTGACATGTGTCTAAAAAGGGCAGGTCCAGGCTGTGCTCAGGGCCCATCCCGCTGACTATTCTTTCCCTTCCGAGTCATTTGTCATCATCTCAGACTTGTCAGATGAATTAATCATCTTTCAAAGAATGTGATTTTTCACATGTACGTTATCATCAGATGACAAATGAGTGGCACGTCTCCCAGGCTGTGTATGCAGAGGACAGGGAAGTCGCTCAGGCCTCAAACATCCCAGCTCACTTATCAGCACATTTTGGGTCCAAGTGTTCAAAGTCCTGGAATTTCAACTGACTTGCAATTTTCTCTTCATTTGCAATGCCCTCTCTGTGCAGAATAGGGCGGTGATGGAGTATGTTGGCTCTACAGCCGAACACTGCTTTCTGAGCTGGACAAGTTACTCAACCTTGCTGTGCCTCAGTTTCCTCATTTGTAAAATGGGCTCATAATTGTCCATACCCTGGAGGATCTATGTCAGCCTTAAGTGACGTAACGCACGTCAAGCTCTTCAAACACTGGCTGTAGCCAGCACTCAGCAAACTGATCTGGTACTTTTCTTCAGTTTTGGCCAACTTTTACCCCATACCCAAATTCAGAGAAGGTGAGATTCAGGAAGTTTTCGTTCCTGTAATTAATTTCTCTGTTACTTTTTAAATAAAGCTTTTATTTCAGAAGTTTTAGATTTTCCTAAAAGTTGTGAGAGGCGTTCAGAGAGTTCCCATATGCCCCACACTAATGTAACATCTGACATTGTGTCGTTCATTTGTCACAATTAATGAGCCAATATGCTCACATTATTATCAACTGAAGTCCACACTTTATCTGGATTTCCCTAGTTTTTACCCAATGTCCCTTTCCTGTCCTAGGACCAGGACACCACATGGCATCTAGCTGTTGGGTCTCCCTAGGTTGCTCTGGCTGTGATGGCTTCTCAGACTTTCCTTGTTTTTCATGACCTTGATAGCTTTAAGGAGCACCAGTCAGGCATTTTGCAGACTGTCCCTCAACTGGGATTTGTCTGATGTTTTTCTCATGAAGATAAATTTCTCTTAAGCTAAGTTTAACAGAAAATTGATTATAACCACATGATAAGCCAAGTGGTCAATGACCTTTACCATTGTCCATCTAGAGAAAATGAGCCAGATAGTTGACAAATGTCACTTAAGTTTGAACAGGGAAGGCTCAGTCAAAAGGAGGTGTTCTTTTTTAAATAAACCAAAGCAGGTGTTTCTAATTAATGAGAGACCCCCCCCCCCCCCCACCTCAGGTAAGCATCGTGCAGCCACTGTGTGTGTTAGATCAGCAGCCCAGACCAAGAGAGCTCTCGGGCCCCTGTTCAGGGCAAGTGTAGATTTGACACCGCCGTCCTCCCCTACCCAATGTCAGATGAGTCCGCCTCTGTCGCTGGACATGCACAAGTGCTTGGCAGAGTGGCCTGAGCTCTCCAGGTGGCTCAGAGCTGTGCATTATTTTTCTTAGCAGAAAATGACCCATAAGGAAGCCTTACAATGTGGTCCTGATTTTTCATCCTTTCCTGAGTTTAAATCAGGAGGCGGTTCTTACATGCGGGCAGCAAACTGTAAGTCAAGCACAACTGCTGATGGGCCAAAAAGGCATGAAAACCGTGTCCGAGAATTACCCCAAATGTGTTCTGATGGGGCATTTGCAGACAGCAGCAGGGGCTCTGTCAGCAGGGAGAGACGTTTGTGGTCTCTGCCCACATCGTCCAGAAGGTCTACCTGCCACTGTCGTAGGTGATGCTCCTCTCACCTCCATCAGGTTGGGCTGATGCCTCCTCCTCCCCATCAGGCCTTGATCTGGGTTCATTCAGGTTGGGCATCAGTGGGACTGCCATCCATCAGGAAATGGCTGGTCTCAGAGGGAAAATGAGACTCAACAGAACAGGAGAAAACTCTCTTGGGCACTTGCCACCTTCCTCCAGACCCTGTGGACACTTCGATCGTTGGAACTGCGTGTGCACCTTCAAGCCCAGCGTCCTTAGGCACGGGTGCACTGGCCATCACAGCCGACGTGCTCCTTCACTGATGGAATCCTTCAGCCGTGTGGTTCAGCGTATGGGCTCTAACCCGGATGGCCGACCTCAAATGCCGCCTGCCTGCCGCTCACTCTCTGTGTGCGAATCTGACAAGTCCCATAACTTTGTCTTAGTTTCCTTTTCCAGAAACTGGGGATGATGACCACAGAGGGTTGCTACAATTTTCCAATGAGTTACTGCGTGTAACACACTTTGAACAGTGTCCAAAACTTGTAAATTTTCTCTAAATGTTATCTGTTATAAGATGTGGCTCTAGACTCTGTGGGAAAAACACAAGGAGACAGAGATGTGGTCCTTAAGTAGAGGAAATTGCAGACAAGCAGGGGAGGCAAGTACTATCAGGGATGTGAACAGAGTGCTGTTGGAGCCCTGAAGAAAGGCAAATCACAGCTGTTAGTAGAGAGTGATGGCTCAGCCTGGACGAGTTCGAGAAGAGGGCAGGGCACTCTGGAACCTGATAGGCCAATACCCAGGAGAATAAAAGAACACGGTGAAGCTAAGGAATGGCAAGAGAATCTCTGTGCCCGGGGCTCAGGCTGCATGAGGGAGCACGAGGAGGAGGGTCGAGAATTCTGTGATGCAAGCAAGGTGTTAACAGGTTCAGCCACTTGGTTGAACCCATAAGATGAGTACCGTGTAGCCTAGGTGTGTAGCAGGCTGTACCACGTAGGTTTGTGTAAGTGCACTCTGTGATGTTTACACAATGATGATATTGCCTAATGATGCATTTCTCAGAACATGTCCCCGTTGAAGTGACTGTATATGAAAAAGAAGTTTAGAGACACAGAGGAAAGATCCAGAAGTTCTAATACTCATTTAATAAGTGTCCTAGAAGGAGAGAGCAGACAGAACAAATAAGACATATCAAGAGTGAGAACGGGGCCAGCCCAGTGGCACAGCGGTTAGGTTTGCACATTCCACTCTCAGAGGCCCGGGGTTCACCGGTTCAGATCCTGGGCACGGACATGGCACTGCTTGGCATGCCATGCTGTGGTAGGTGTCTCACATATAAAGTAGAGGAAGATGGGCACGGATGTTAGCTCAGGGCCAGCCTTCCTCAGCAAAAAGAGGAGGATTTGCAGCAGTCAGCTCAGGGCTAATCTTCCTCAAAAAAAAAAAAAGGAGAAAGAGAAGGAGAAGAAGAAGGAGGAGGAACAAATAAGAAAGCATCATAAACAGATAAATTAGTGTGGCAAAAATAAGTATAAATACATAAAAAATAAATGTGAATTGGTTAAATTCATTTAATTCACCCATTTAAAACAAGTATTTATTTTGATTTAAAAAAATTCAGCTACATGCTATTTATAAGGGATACAGCGAAAATAAAACTTAAAGTAAGATGGAAAATCAAGGGATGAAAAAATTATGCCAGGCAAATGCCAACAAAAAAATATGACAGATGTAGAAAGAGTAATATCAGGAAAAAAAAATGAATTCAAGTAAAAAGCTTGACGAGAGCCAGAGAAGGATATTTGATATTGATAATAGCATCATGAAGCTTTATACACCTGACAACATAGCTGTGAAATCAAGTGAAGCTTGATATACTCACAAGAGAATTATTAGAAGGTTTTAAAGCAGCCCTCCAAACATCCACATAGTAAGTTTGGAATGTCTATCAGGCCACAAAGAAACAAAAATGATCTCAACAAATTGCAAAGGATTGAAATGATGCACTCGACCTTTACTGACCCAGTGAAATAAAAATCTGAAAAATTTAAAAATGTTAGTACTAAACTATTTCTTAGTTTGGACATCTTCAAATACTTAAAAAAAAAAAACTCGAGGTTTTCTGAAGCTGGATGTGACAGAGTAATGTATCCTTTTCATCCTTCTCCCAGTAACAGTTATAAATTCAGTACAAAATACAATATAACAACTGTTTAAAGGCGCTGAAGAGCCACCTAAAGCAGGCAAAGGCCAGAGGGAAATTGATCCTCGAAAGAAGAGAAGTGGGTGAGCTCCGTGTTTATCTGGCTCTGTGCCCGGGGACACATCCAGTTTACACCACACACAGGGCAGCAGAGTTTAAGTGGAAAGTGGCGTCTTACCGGGCCGAGAAAACCAAGGTTGGGATTTGAAGGTGTCATGGTGGCTAGAAATGTAGGGGGGCAATTCCAGACAGGAAGTAGCCGTGGATGGGGAGACCCAAAGGCTGCTTAGAAATTTCCCTTAAATGCTTGGCTGACTTCTAAAGTAGGCGTGCACAGCGTGAAACTGCCAAGGGGCTCAATGGAAAACAACAGCTGGAAGGCAAAGGAGAGCTGAGCAGAGACCTCAGCAGCTGCCCTGCAACTGAGAGACGCTTTGTGGGTCATATCCTGCTAGATTAGAGACATGGGGTGTGACGGTTAATTTTATGTGTTAAGGTGGCTGGGCCACAGGGTCTGGATATGTGGGCAAACGTTATTCTGGATGTTTCTGGGAGGGCGTTTTTGGATGTGATTAACACTGAAGTCAGTGGACTTTGAATGAAGCCGATGTGGGTGGGCCTCGTCCAAGCAGTTGAAGGCCCGAATAGAACGAAAGACACGTCTCCTCTAAACAAGAGGGGATTTTGTCGGCACACAGCCTTGGGACTTCAGCTGTGACATTGGATCCTCCCTGGTCTCCAGCCTGCTGGCCTGCTCTGCTCATCTGGACTTGCCAAGCTCCATTCTGTACAGTAAATCTGTTTCTCTATAAATACACCTCCTATTGGTTCTGTTCTCTGGAGAAGCTTGACTAATATACTTGGTAAACACGCCCAGCTTCCCAGAGAAAACAGAACTAGGGGTTTCGCCCTAGGACTAGAGGCCAAACTGAAACAGGCCCTCTCCGTAAGCCCTAGGACCAGGATTCTGTAGAGTCAAGGCGACTGGCTAGCAATTTAACTTCACAGACTAATGATTTGTGCCCAGGTCTTAATTTATAAAGGTGACTAAGTGATGACGCAGAGAGATCGGTGCCATTTAAAATGAATTTATTATTTACATTTCTCAAGAGAAGGGGGAATGTAAACCCCGCACTGCACAGAGCCACAGCGAGGAGCATCAGTTCGATCCGGAAACAGGAGAGAGTCGAAAGCACAGCCCAGAGCCTTATAGAGTTTCCCACAGGAGCGGCAGGGCAGCACAGGGCAAACAGCTTGGGATTGGCTGGTTTAAATAACGTTGGCGGCTCCAGACCATAGGGGTGGTCTCCAGTTGCCTCCTATCTGGGTCCGGGTGACTTAGTGTTAGGGAAACCTTGGCTTGGTGTGAGAGTTTGATCAAGGAAGCGCTGGGGCTATGGGATCAGGATAGGTTGGAGGGTTTATAATGTGATTTTCGCTTGCCCACAAAAGCTGGATGATGGGGAGGCATAAACAACTTTGGCTGTTTGGCCCTGTGAATAATGGATGCTAAATAGACAAATACAGAACCTAAGGAAACACAGTTAGAACAACTAAAAATCAATGCTCTTCAACCGAAGATAACGGAATCCAGAGTCTCCACAATGTGGCATCCACAGTGTCCATTATTCAGTGGGACAACACCCGTACCCAAGAAGCAGGAATATGTGACTCTTAGGACTAAAGAGACAATAGAAGTGGACCCAAGATACCCTCTTATCTATAGTTTTCCCCCACGGGAATACCAGCTTCTTCTTTTTTTTTTTTTAAGAAAAAAGATTGGTACCTGAGCTACCATCTGTTGCCAATGCTTTTTCTTTTTTTTCTTCCTCTTCTCCCCAAAGACCCGCAGTACATAGTTGTATATTTTAGTTGTGGGTCCTTCTAGTTGTGGCATGTGGGATGCTGCCTCAGCATGGCCTGATGAGCAGTGCTATGTCCGCGCCCAGGATTCGAACCAGTGAAACCCTGGGCTGCTGAAGTGGAGCACATGAACTTAACCACTCGGCCACGGGGCCGGCCCCAAGTGCCAGCTTCTTGAGGAAAAGGATTTTGTCTGTCTCGTCCACTGCTGTATCCCCAGGGCCTAGAACAATGCCAGGCAGAAGGTAAGAGTATAATAAACATTTATTGTTATTGGCCTACAGACATTGAAAATATTAAAAGAGTATATAGCAAAGAATACTTTTTAAGAGAAGTAAATTTGAACATCTAGATGAAAAGGGTAATTCTCCCAGAAAAATTTAAATGACTATGCTTGTTCAAGAAGAAAATGAAAAATTGAACAAGCTAATTTCATGGGGAGGGAGAATTGAAAATTAAAGTTGTAGTTACAGGTTACGTCTTCTTCAGCGCGTCTCTACCAATTCACTCTCCACTAACAGGATATGGGCAGTATCATTTCTCCACACGCTCACCAATGCTTTTCGTTTTTTTAAACATTTTCCTTTGTTTTAATTGATTGAAATCATTTCCAGTGTTCTACTCAACTTTTTAATGTGTGCCATTTCTAATTTTTTGTTACTATAAAACACACCTAATGAAAATTTTTGTGTCTGTTCTTTTGACACAGACATGAGAATTTCTCTAGAGAAGATAGGAGTTTTTCTCCTAAAACCACAGTGTGCATGTGGCATGGCCAGCGTGAGAATGGTCTGAGTAATAATATTATGGGTATTAGTACTATCCCTTAGTATTATGGCGAGCCTGGTCTCTGAGGCCGCTGGCCCCTGATATTGGAACGGAAACCCATCCCTCTCTGGCTTCTTTATCCCAGTTTGCAGCTCAGATTTGGCTCCAATGCCAGGCTGCCCTCGGAGACAGTGAGAGAGGAAAGAGCTGCATCTGGGGGTGGCCTCGGGTCGTCTTGGCCAAGAGAGTCCCCAGGTAGGGAAGTAGACAGAGTGAATTATGATACCACTATGGCAGAAAGGGCAGCAACATGGTAGAAACAAGATTAGGGGACAAGGACAGCCCAGTGCCCGGGTGAGGCAGAGGGTGGGGATGCTGTGAGGAGAGCTGTAGGCACAGGCTGAGTCAGGGGACACGAGGGTGTCAGGAGAGGCGGGATGAGCAGGAGGAGGAGGAGTACGCTCATTTCTCTTCTCTGGGAGTAGCGAGCTCACAGGTGGCTGTTATTCCCGTTAGTTGGTGAACTGGTATGAGACTGGCCTTAAATCAGAATAGGAAGCTCTAGGTGTGACGGCGGCACGGAATCCAGACACTTAGCTCGTCATGGTGGCCGTGCGTCTACTACCAGCTCAACCCCGACAGAAGGATGGAAGGCGCAGGGGACCACCTGGAGGCTTGTACTCACCTGAATTGCTGGGGTGCCTCGCCTCCCAAGATGGTCCAGGTGGAGAGGGCCGACTCCTCTTCTCTGGGGGCGGGGGGGTGGGGGTGGGGCAGAAGAGCAAGATGGCAGGACAGGAATTAGCCCTCAAAGAGAGAGTTTTTTTCATGTGAGTGAAACATTTTAGAAAGGAAATAACATCTAAAGAGGATTTTTTGGAAGTTTAGCCACGTAAAACCCTTGACGTCCCTGGAAGGCTGCCAGCCAGGATGGGCATGACTTGGCCTCAGTCAGGCTAACTTCATCTCCTTTGATGGGCTTCCTAAATGAGGATGCTAATGACTCACCCAGATGAAGGAAGAGAAGGTGGGAAGGGGTAGGAGGAACTGGGCACATCCTAGGAGGTGAGGACACCTGCAACCTGCCTGTGGGGGTGGTCACTCTCTTAGGCGCCATCTGGGTCCTAGAGGGAACCCTCCCACTGCCTCCCCCATTCTGAGTGGGGAGCCTGTGTCTGGGCTCCAAAAGCAGTGAGGGGAAGCAACAGAAGGTCGTCCTTAGGCCAAGGCCAAGAAAAAAAACTTAAGTGGTGGTGTAACTTTTAAGCTCCAGCTATTGCTCATGAAATCAGCGAGGCGTTTTGTCTCCCAAAGGGAAACGTCTCTTCAAGTTAATGAGAATTTACAGTACATGCTTAGCGTTTGCCTGGCACGATTTTAAATAAACATTGTAAAGCTGCCTTTACAGGATGGAAATGGTGCCAAGCCTGGGGCTCACACCAGCTCTTCCAGGCGCTCGGTTGCTCAGAAGGAGTGGTGGACGGCTGTGGGTGGAGGAGCTGTGGGTCGGGGTAGGAAGGGACATGGGGAGGGCACCGGGAGGACTCTGGTGGGCACTGACGACAGTCTCACCTGCTGAGATGAGGAAGCCTGTGCTCTGTCGATGGACAGGGGCCCTCGTTCGGACGCCTGCTGCACAGCACAGCAGCTACCTGACCTTGATGAAGTTAGACTAGAAAACTGGGTCGGGGGAGGACGGTCTCCTCTAGGACCATCTTAAGGATTAAATGATGTAATGGAATGCCCTACTCTGTGCCCGGCACATGGTTGGCACTAGATAAATGCTGATTCTTTTCTGTTCTAACCTTGGGGCTGAGAAGACAGAATCAGAGTGGGTCTTCTTCCCATCGGGATGACCGGAACAGCTAATTCAGGTCCCAAAGTGCCCGAAGCCCAATCATCCCCAACTTCCCAGGGCTGTGTTTGTGTTCGGGGCCACACTCCCCAGGGCAGCCCCCAGAGCTGGAGAGGCCGCCCTGCCTGCCCCCAGGCCCACCCCATCCCGCGCTGGGCGCCTCCCTCCCTGTGTCTCCCTTCCCAGCTGGCTTTGATCAGACCCTCATTGAGCCAGTTCTCCCTCTCCGTTTGTCCTTGTTTATGTTTCCCTGCAAACAAATGTCATGTCTTTCCCATAGGGCTTCTCTCTAGTCAGTTTCTTTTAACCCCGTGTGGACAGGAGCAGGTTTCTGCTCTTCCCCCCAGCGCCGTTTTCTGTACCCACTGAGCCACATGCCATCCGCTGACCCAGAAGCTGACACCAGTCCTGATGCCCTGGGCTGAGGGACGTGCCCACTGGACCTGCTGTGGAGCATCCTAGGGGTGAGTGGGCAGGAGGCATGTGGCCTTGCAAAATCTTGCTTGTGGGCCTGTATTTTATTTTAGTTTCATTAGTATTCGAATAAAACCAGAAGTAAATTAGTGCTTATTTTCTTCCACGTTTATTGTAAGGTTGAGGGAACCCCTGTTCTGAAGATAAATGTTGTCCACGTTTTGGTATGTATCTTCCCAGACCTGACGTGTGTGAGTGTGTATATATACATACACTAGGTTTACATAATTGGGATCGTACATTCGGTATATGTTTTTACTTACTATATTGTGAACACGTTTTTCCGCGTTCTTCATGAACTGCGTTATATTCCTTTGTTTTAGTTGTCCCATGATTTATTTAACCCAGGGCTTCTCAAAGTCTAGCAGGCATCCAATCTATCATCGGGAGGACGTATTTCAACACAGATTGCTGTCTGCACTGGGGTGGGACCCAAGAATTTGCATTTCTGACAAATTCCCAGGTGAGCCTGGTGCAACCAGGTCAATTTAGCTCAACCCCTTGCCTGGGACACAAGTTGCTTCTGAGTTCAGGAGTATAGATAATGCTGTCTTGAAAATGGGCCAGCGAAATCTTGGCACACCCTGAATTTCTTTCAGGATAAATCTGTAGAAGTGGGACTGCAAGAAAGTGTCACCTGTTTAAAGTTGTTGTGACATATTGCCAGAAAGTTTGCTTCCATTTAATTTTCCCACCAGAGTAGACCAGTTGTGGATCTTGTGTTTATTTAATTCTTCTTCTTTTTTTTAATAAAACGTGCCCACCTGACCTAGCTAATTTTGTCCAGAAAGCTGGATTCCCATCCTACAGGCTGTGTGACCCCAGAACACCGCCCTCACTGCTGAGGCTCAGTGTCCTTGTCTTTTAAAGGAGAAAGAATATCCCTTTGGCCACAGTTCTAGATTGCTGTGAGGATCATAAGTTGATGGATGGGGTGGGGGTGCCCTTTCTAAATTGCGACCCTCATGCAGATGGGAGGGTCCTGAGCACGTCTCTGATGGATTAAAATACAACCTGCATTGTGGAAACTTCTGGGAACTTGGAGTTACTAGGGGGAACTTGCCTAAAGGGATTGTCTTCACAGCCGGAACTGTGGGCTCTGGTAATCGCCCATAGGAACCTGCGGTGGTGTGATGGTAAATATTTAACAATGGATCTGGCGTGGGGGTCATGGTGGGGGGTGTAGGAAAGGCGTGACTTTAGACTTTGATCATCACCATGGTGTAAATACTCCCTCCACGCCCTCTTAGAAGTTGCCAATGTTGTCATAAAACGTAGGAAAATAATTGGGAATTGATGAGTTCTAAGTATTTATTACTTTTGTGTCTAATATAATTGATTTAATTGTAAGTGTACATGATTTTAATTTTGATAATGACTGTGTTTAACCACTGACTTGCAAAAAATTATTGAAAGATTTAACAACGGGCTCTCATAGCCAGTACTAGCTGGCCCCAGCACACCGCTGGACGCCCCTCTGGGCCATGAACTCATTGAAAATGCAAGTTACTTTTCTGTCCACATTGACTTCATTTTTTTTTTTTCCCCGAGGCCGATTAGCCCCAAGCTGCCAGTCCTCCTCTTTTAGCTGGAGACGATTGACTCTGAGCTAACATCTATGCCCATCTTCCTCTACTTTACATGTGGGATGTCTCCCACAGCATGGCTTGATAAGCGGTGTGTAGGTCTGCGCCTTGGATCCCAACTGGCGAACCCTGGGCCACCAAAGCAGAGCGTGCGAACTTAACCGCTGCGCCACTGCGCTGGCGCCTGACTTAATTTTTCACATTTGGCTGAGGGCTGCACACCATCAATACGAATTATTTTGGTTCCAAATGTTTGGCATTTGTATATTAAAATAATCCAGTACTAGGCTTCGCCAGAACTGAAATTTGGGGTCCTGCTAAGACGCCTGGCTCTCATGCGTGTGGCCAGGCTCCCCTGTGCGTCTCGTGCAGAAAGAAACCCGGTGATCTGGGGGAAGTGGGCTTTGTTTCCAGAACCTCATCAGGGAGATCTTGAGAGATCAGTTTTCAGTGGCTGCTGTTCCTGCCTTTTAACTATCTTAGTGTGGTTTTATTGTGATCAGTTTAATTTGTTGTGGGTTGCGTGGTACATCCTACAGGGTGACCGCTCCTTATAGCATTACTAATGTCTGTGGCCTGTAATTTCCCAATAAGCCGACTTGAATTTGTGTCTATCTTGCGGTTCAAATAAGAGCCTTCATACCTCTTTCACTAGGCAGGTAAATAATATAAGCATTATTTTTTGGCCTGTTCAGTGGTATTTCACTGTCATGTACCACAGTCTGTGAATTTGTGCTATGTAAATAAGCTATCCTGTGTTGTATTCCATAAAGTAATAATAAATTCGCTGGGTCGTTTTCAAGTTCCAACCCCTAATTCTTGGCCTTGGGTTCCTTTCTTGGGAACTTTCCTGTGGGAATTTTGCACAACCTGATCCAGCCTGCCCAGAAGTCCCGCACCTTACCCCTACTTCATTCTCAGAGGTTCTGGGATCAGCCACAAGGCTTTGGGAGGTGTGCTAGAGGACGGACAGTGGCTGGCCTTCCCAGGGCCACCTCTGCCATCCGTTGAGCAACAGCATCATCTCACAAAAGAGAGACTTTCTCTGAGGGACTGGAGGGGAAGGAGCTAATCTTAAGACAAGGCCCTGTAATAGCTCTTCTAGTTGTGGGGATGGAAGCAGGTCATCTTGTTTCTGCTTGCTCTGGTTATCTGTGAGCGCATGCGCGGCTTTCCAGCGGTTGTTGCAAATGCCCTGGATGTGAGCTGAAAGCTGCATGGGAGTACGGCCAGCACACTTAGAAACCGTGGGAACTCACTGTTGATCTTTGGGGTTCTGAGATCTCAACCTCCAAATTGGAGCTATGCTTCCAGAAGGTTCCCTCAGGATGAGTTAGCAACTAGTGGCCTGAGAGCTGTGTCCGGGGTGGCCTGTGGCCAGCACATTTTGGACACAGAAAAAGGGAACACCCAGCCTTTTCCCCAGGACTGCGAGCCTGGGTCTCTAAGAACGTGAGAGGGGAGTGACCAGCTGCTAGGATCTTGGAGCTCCTGGGTCACATTGTGTGGCCTCCAGCTGAGATGTCCTTCCTCCCAAGTGAGATCACCCTTCGGAGGAAGCATACGTTGGAAAAAGATTCTTTTGCATCCTGCAAATCTGGTTGAACATTCGTGGTCCCGTGGAGCCAGAGCTGGGCAGGAGGGAGGCAGGCGCTGGGCCAGGCTGGGGCTCTGAGGCCTGGGGCACAGCCACCGACATGCCCGAGGGCCCAGGCGGTTCCCCGATGACAGAGAAGGCCTAGGCTATTTGTGTGGGCGTCCTGAGGTTGAGGTCAAAACCCCGAGACAGCTCCAAGCAAACCACGGAGAAGCAGCAGCCTGTTATTAGCCTGAAGGAAAACAAAAGCACAGCTCCCTTCTCCATTCGTCTGGGGAGCCTGAGGAAGCTCTCTTCATCTTACATTTCTCTGTGGCTGAGTTTTTCCTTCCGTGGTCCACTGACTCACGTCTTTTTAAATAGTCACATGAAGCAACAGAAAACGAGCCCAAAAAACAATACTTCCCTACTCTGATCCTCAACTTGTCTGACATCTTCTGGCACTTTCCCTTCAGAGTTAGCATAGGGCTGAGGCCATCGATGATTCCTGGGGGCTGACCTGCACTGGGGGAGACTCTGTACCCTGGAGCCCACTGGACACCAGGCCAGCAGCATCTGAGCAGGTCCCCACTTCTTCCCCTCCCTCGGGTGCCAAGTCTAATGATAGGGGTTCTTTGGGGGGCAGTGGCAGGGTGATTGGCAGCCCCTGGAGGGGCCCTATTTTCTATTGTGAAGAAAGGAGTGTTGCCCACTTGAAACTCTTCACACAGTGGCCGAGCCACAGAAAAGCCGTGACCAATGCACCACCCCAGGTGGCGTCAGGCTCCCGGGCCCAGTGGACGGGCTATTTCTGGATGCTCATCAGATCTGGATGAATGATCTGATTGCCTAGATGGTGGCACAAGCCAGGCTGTGGCGTTTGAAGGGAAGGGAAGCGAGAGGTGGCGTCTCTGCTTCCTGCCAGGCCTTTGGCTGGTTTGCTTCCTGTCAACCCTTTCCCGGCTGAGAAAAACAGGGGCTGGGAAGAGCAGAGTTTGGAGGAAAAATTAAGACTGGAAAAGACTCCAGGCCTTCTTGATGAGGTTTAGGGCTCACATGCAACGTGTGAAACGAGTTGGCCAGCAGTCAGAAATCCAGGAAAGTGCTGCTCTGGTCCTTTGGGGGTTTTGCACACCGACCCTGCTGGCTGCAGCGATGGAGCACAGAAGTTCTTGGCAAGGCTGGAGAACCAGCTGGAAAACTGCGGGGGCTGGGGCACAGGGGGCTGGGCGGGCCTGGGCCCATCCATCCTCCTCTCCCTTCCTCTGGGAGGGCAGCAACCGTGTCTGGGTGGCCTTAGCTAAGTATCTGAACAGAGCCAGAGGAGGGGCTGGGTCAGAGGGCCTTCCCGTGGACAGAAGCAGTCCAGAGGCCACGTGAGCGTGAAGGAGAATTGCACATCTTGGCTGGAGCTTTCCTCTAAGCCGCTCCCTGGGAAGCAGCCCATGAGGGCAGCCCTGGGGCAGCCTGGCACAGCAGCCCTGACTCCAGGCCCTCATCCCTCCCACCCACGCCTCACCCAAAGCCCTGGGTGCCTTACCTCCCTGCATAAAGTAGGGTTAACTGTGCCTCCTGGCGGGCTTGTCGAGACGATTAGAAAGAACATATGTAGATTCTGGGAGAATAAAGGCGCTGACCCAAGTAACTTTTGGAAAATGGTGTTTTGACTAGAAACTGTAAGGCTAAAGGCCAAAACAAGTGTAGATAAACCTTGTAACATAGTTGGTAAACTAGTTTCCCCTGGGGGTGCAGGTTAACAATTCTGAAACAGCTCTACAGGAATACTGGGACTGAACAAATAAGTACCTGGATGGTGGGTGGTGGGAGCCATCCTCCCAACTTGTCCTGGGGGAACCACAGTGCTCAACTGGACCAGGAAGGAGCACTATGGTGCTGACGCTGGTCAGTGAGCTGTCTCATGGAACATCTTTAAACAGTAAAGGGAAAAGCAAGTCTGTTGAACTACTATGGCTATGTAACAAAGTGCCCCCAAACCTAGTAAAAGATGGATGTTTTACTTATGTAGTTTCTGGGGGTCAGGAATTCAGGCAGGGCAGATGGTTGAATTCAGAGGGGATGGCTAGTCTCTGCTCGAAGACGTCTGTGGCCCCAGCTCCAAGACTCAGAGGCCAGAAGGCAGATCATCTGAAGGCTTGTTCACTTGCACATTTGACAGTTGGCTGGGACCCTTGCTGGGGCTGTCGGCTGGAACACCTCCGTGTGGCCTCTCCATGTGGCTTGGGCTTCCTCACATCATGGCTGCCAAGTTCACAGGAGAGTGGAGACAGGGAGCCAGGAGGAAATCATATTGTCTTTTATGGTCTAGCATCAGAAGCCTCGGAGCATCACTCCTCTGCATTCTGTGGGAGGAGGCGCTTCCCAAATCTGCCGAGAGAAACCACGTCTCTAGACGGAGGAGTGTCAGCTTCACGTTGTAAGAAGAGTGTGTGGGGTGAGGGACGTACTGGTGTGGCCATCTTTGGAAAATACCGTCTCCCAGAGCCCCACCCAGTCCTCCTCCTCCTCCCCGAGATCACCAGGACTCCCAGTTGGGGATTGTTGTCTTCAGACCTCTTCTGTGCCTTTACGTACGTAGACACACAGAACTTGTGGGGCTTTTGTTGGGGGCGGTCAGCATGTTTAATTTTTATATCAGTGGGATTCCCTTGCATCTTGCTTTTACCACGTGGAGAGGGGCGAGCATGTTTAATTTTTACATCAGTAGAATTCCCTTGCATCTTTTTTCGCTTAACACGAGTTCATTTATTAGTTATGTAGAACTCTTTCTCTGTGTTGCAGTACAGTATTCCACAGTTTGCTTATGCTGTGATTTATTTAACCATTTCTTTGTTTTCGTGGACCTTTGAAATGTTTCCTCTTCTTTTTTCTATTGTAAACAATACTGCAATAAATATTTCTCTCTGTGCTATTTTGTGCACACAGCCTAAAGTGTGAATGTTTCCCAGGGAAGAAATGATAAGTAAACTGCTGAGTGGAAGACCATACACCCACTTGGAACTTTAGTGGTTTCCATCAAATTTCCTTTGAGGAATGCGAGTCACATTGTTGCCCGTAGAGGGTAATAGGGCTCATTTCCTCGTGTCCTCATCAGCACTTAGTTCTGTCAATCTTTCTAACTCTCACTTACCTTATGAGTGAGAATGATATACTGTATATCATGTATTTTTAATTTGTAGTTTCCTTATTCCATTAAGTTGAACATCTTAGATGTTTATCAGCCATCTGCATTTATTCTCCCGGGAATCGCTTGTTCATTTCCTTTACTGAACAGTTCATTTCAGTTTCACTAAAGAGTAGAGACATGCAAATCGAAACAGTGAGATTTTTCTAAGCAATGGAGTAAAAGAAAAGATGACAAAGCTTCTCAATGCTTGCCAAGATTGATATTATTTAAGTTTAGAAAAGCCACTCTATATTTATGAATATTAACTTCTATTTTCTTTCTAAAGATTTTTTGTTAAAACACGACCCTGGACCACAGGAAAATATTCTTAGTTGTTTTATATGAGGGGAGACCAAAGTTGATTTTTTTAAAGTGAATAAAATTTTCCAGCATCATTTAATGACTGAGTCTTTTCCTCTCAGCCTTTTGTTATTTACTTTATCCCTTAAAAATATGAATATATAATGTGATCTTTTTCTGGGCTAGCTTTTATCTTCCATTTTTCTACTTACTTTTGCTGGTACCCCCTTGTTTTTATAAGGCAAGCCTCTGGATTTATTTGGTAAGAAAGGACACATTTACAGTATTTCCTCTTTCCCCCAGGGAACGCTGCCTCTTCATTGATGCAAGTGTGACTTTTCATCACCCTGTACAGCTCTGTGGTGTTTTCCTTCACGTAGGGGCCTCTCCTTCTGGAGAGGAATATGTTCTTGGGTGCTGGCTGGGTGGGTGGTGGTGAGGTTACTGCTGGAATATTGGGATTACTTTCAATTCATCACCTTTTGGAACTGTCTAGAATTTAGGATCTGGAGGAGTTGGTGAGGCTGAGCAAGTGTTGGAGGGAAAAGGTGAGAAGTGTGTTGGAGGAAGTGTGTTCAAAAGCCAGGACACCCCGGAGCAGAGACAGACGCAGGTAGGAAGCCATGCCAGAGGAATCTCGTCTAGAGGGAGGTTTGTGCTGGGGGAGAAGTGGGTGGGGATTCAGAGTCGTGGGGTGAGAACCAGCCCGTGTCGGGGCCACAGAGGCCGAGCTGCAGAGAGAAGGCGGCTCCGCTAGGAAGGCAAGGAAGGCGCGCCCTTGTCAGCAGCTCCAGGTGTTCATCGTTTATTTATTCCTTAATTTGTCAATTATTTCTCGAGTGCTTGTTAAAGAGTCAAACATCATCCTAGGTACTAGGGAAAATGAACAAACTCTCCTCACGGAGCTTACACTGAAGGAGGAGGTGAACATGGAGAAGCCCATTATGCACACACATGTTATAGGGTCTGAGCGTGATAAACTCTACACTGAAAATAAAGCAGGGCAAGGCGACAGAGAGATGGAGGGCTGGAGCGTGCTGTTTCTGTTAGGGAGTCGGGGCAGCTGCCCTGACAAGGTGCTGTTTCAGCAGAGACTGAAGCGAGAGTGATGAGTGAGCACATGGGATGAAGAAAGGCGCTCCCAGCAGAAGGAAGAGCAGGTGTAAAATCCCTGGGGTGGAGCATCCTGGGGTATGTGAGTCTGAGCTGAGGAAGGGGCAGCTAGCGGGACAAGAGGTGAGAGAGGGCCTGGGGCTCCAGGCCGTGGACGGCTGGAGGCCTAAGTGAGGCAGGAGAGGGGAACTGTGGACCAGTGGGAAGGAGGCAAGATGTTCGGTCACCCGCTATTTCCCCGGTACGAAGTGGGCTCATTTGCTGTCTAGCCATGAAAGTGTGAATGCGGTATGTGTGGTTAAGTGAATATGGTGTGAATTTGTGTGTTGTATGTGTGAGTGTATATTGTGTAAGTGTGTGTGCATATGTATGTTTGAGTGTACGGGTGTCTGAGTGATTAGCTATGTGTATGTCTGTGTGAGTATAGCTGTGTTTATACGTTTGTAAGTGTCTATGTGGGTGTGTTTAGGTGTTTGTGTCTTTGTGTGTCCGTGTTTTGTGTTTGTGTGTGTCCCTGACAGTACACAAGGCAGAAAAGGTCCCGAGGGGAGATGAGATCCCAGTGGAAAGCCTCTCCTGGAGTCCTGGCTGAGTCTCTGTCCTTGCCATGGGTCATAGAACAGACCATTGTCACTGATGAGGTCACAGAATGCCAAGCTCCTAGTGACCCCCGGGCAGCCAGCGGCCGCTCGGGCCAGGCCAGTGGAGGGCTTCAGCACAGCCCGAGCCAACTCTCACCAAACAGCTGGAGCACCGAGGCCCCTGGGCGCTGGTGTCGAAACATGAAACGCCACTTCACAGACTACAGGGGAGAACAGTCAGCGACGGATGGGACCACCCTCAGCTTGACCAGCCCAGGGTCCACGGAGGAGAGCACGGAAGTGTGCTGGCCAGGTAGGTCAGGAGAAAGAGTGCGGCCAGGTGTGTTTCCTGGGAGGAAGGCACGGGAGGTGGGGGAGCATCGGGTCACCCCTTGGTGCTTTTACCAAAGTGTTGTGCTGGCCACAAAAATGGATGGTGGGTGTGACGAAGGCCCTTGTGAGTACATGAGGTGCTCTCGGGAGGCATGAGGATGAAAGTGTAAAATGTATATCATAATATATTTTAATATGCATTGGAAAAAACAGCATTGATATGTCAACCCTGTGATTTCAGAATGACATAAAAAATTCCTTTATAGTAAATTGATTAAAGTTCATCTAGAACGCCAATTTGAAGACCACTATGAAGTCACTGTGGGCAGCACCTATGGTGACGCTGGCTCTTGGGGCCGAGTGCCTGGCATCATCTCTGGATCCATCAGTCATTTAAATGCTCTGTGCCTCTGTTTCCTAATCTGTCAAATGGGAATCATAGCAATGCAATTTCTTAGGGTTTTATTTGTTTGAATATTCAAGGAGTTAAAGCACGTGGAGTGCTTGTAGGGTGATGCGGATACAATGAGTCGGGTAAGACAGAGGCACAAGACAAACGCTGAAGGGGAAGGTGGGGCTGGAGGGCCTGGCCACAGCACTCTCCTTGCGTTGCTTTTTAAATTATCTCTCTTGAGCTGTGATTTACATACACAAATGTCACCAATTTTAAGTGTACAATTTGAAGAATTTTGACACATGTGCTTTGTGTCCACCACCGTCATCCTGATGCAAAACATTTTCATCCTCCAAAAGTTCCCTTGTGACCCTTTGAACCTTGCCCACTGCCCCAGCTCCTGGTAACCCCTGATCTGTCCTCCCGCCCTATAGTTTTGCCTTTTCTAGAACGTCATCTAAATGGAATCACATACGATGTGGCCTTTTGTCTCTGGTTGCTTTCATTGAGTAGAATGCATTAAGGATTCACTGATATTTTGTGTGGATCAGCAGTTCATTCCTTTTTATCAATGGATAGGGTGGCATTGTATGGATGTACCACAATCTGTTTATTCACTAGCTGATGGCCTTTTGGGTTTAGTCAAGTTTTCAGATAGTACATTCATAAGCTATTTGATCCTTGTTTTCATATCCATAACTCCTAGATGCATCCGCCTATCTACACGTTATTTGATCTTTGTCACTGCTGCATGAGGTAGCCGTTATTGTCATCCCCGTTTTATGGGGAAACAGATACAGGGAGGTGATGGCACCTGCCCAAGGGCCCCAGGAGCCTGCCCCCTTTCAGAGCCCTGAAGGTGAGTTGTGGCACTGTCCCCTTGTGGGGCACTGATGAAAATGTCTCTCCTCCTCTCAGGGACCGTAAAGAGGGAGGAGGCATCTCCGAGGCCCAGGTCACCCTGTCTCCATGAGGAGGACATCTGCTTCGTCTCCAGGGCACGGAGGATGCTGAGCTGGAGCAGCTCCCCGTCGTCTCAGTCCTCCTCCGAGTACCAGTCCTACTCGCAGTACCAGTCCTGCTGTTCCTGCGCGTACCAGGAGGACGCTGCCCAGCAGAGTGTGTGTGCCTTCTACACCCACGTGCAGACCGTGCAGGGCGTGGCTGTGGCCTGGGAGACCGACACCGGCTTCGAGCCGGTCAGCAGGAAGCCCCGCATCCACGAAGCCGAGTTCACCAAGAGGCAGAGAAGGAAAGGCTCCTCCTTTGAGATGGCTTCCAACACCGACCTGCACTGGGACCTGGAAGCCAGCAAGAATGGCTGCTGCCCGGAGCCGGAGGAGGCAGAGCTGCTGGTGCCCCTGGAGTGCTGCGTGCAGGAGCTGCGGGACACTCCCGACTGGCTGGTCACCACCAACTACGGGCTGCGCTGTGTGGCCTGCTGCCGGGTGTTCCCCACGCTGGAGGCGCTGCTGCAGCACGCCCAGTACGGCATCCAAGAGGGTTTCAGCTGCCAGATCTTTTTTGAGGAGATGCTGGAGAGAAGGCGGGCCCGGGACCAAGCGCAGGAGCAACAGCTGGAGGAGGAGGAACAGAGCCCTTCGGACAGCAGTGAATATCCGAGGTACCACGTCGAGGTCGAGTCCCTTCCGTCGCAGCAGCAGAAGCAGTGAGCTGCAGGTGATGAGCCCAGCTCTGCCCTCACTTCTGTCATCTCCGTTGCTCCTTCCCCAGCCAGCAGGACCAAAGCCACCAGGGCAGGGAGTGAGGACGAGGGCCGGGGGAAGGAAGCAGAGGAACGTAGAGCTGGGAGGGCCGTGAGAAGTGAAGGGGAAGGAACCCTTCCAAAGGGCACAGCACTTCAACCAGAGTCCATTTCAAACCTGAATCCGAGGAGGAGATCCTCGAGCGTTTCTGGCAGCGGCCGCGAGATCGGAAGGCCCCAAGCGTGTGGCCACAGGGATTTCTATTTTTGCTGGTGGATCGAGCAGGTCATGACTGGCAGGAGAGCCAACTGCAAACGAAGCTTCAGCCCTATTTTTTTCATTGTCAGGAACCCATCCTATGCCCTACTTCTATGTCTTATTTTAGTGGGATTAAACTTGAAAAACTCAAAATTTAAGACAACGACTCATTGCGTGAACCATGCCGCGGGTCCACAGTTGGACACACAGGAAATTCCCATCTCTGCAGGTTGCATACTAGCACAGACACCTGGGGACCGGCAGAGGCAGAGATGGGTGCTGGGTGAGTCTTGCTGACCTATGAGTTCACACGTCCACTAAACCTTTAAAAATGTCGCTACAAAATTCATCTTCACCCTTCTATCCATTCCCAGCTCAGGGGGCTGCATTCACGCAGGAAAATCCATGGATGGGTCACTGTGTGTTAGGTACGCTGATGAAACATACCCTAACCTGCCAGGGAGAGGCAGTTAGAGCAGGCAATTGCAAAGTAAGGGGACGAATCACACGAAGGAAGTTTGGGGAGCCCAGAGGAGGGCCCCAAACTCATGCCGGTTGATGGGGAAGGAAAACTTTCCAAAAGAGGCGATGCTCACAGAAACTCGGAAGACAGGTGGCATTAACTCGGCCAGGTTTACTTGGGCACTGTTGACATTTTAGGCTGAATGGTTGTTTGTCTTGGGGGTTGTCCTGTCCACTGTAGGGTGTCTAGCAGCATCTCTGGCCTTCATCCACCAGATGCCCGGAGCATCCACTCGGCCACAATTGTGACCATCAAAAATGTCTCCAGACATTAGCAAATGTCCCCTGGGAGAAAATCGCCCTTCAGTTGAGAATCACTGAATCAGACAAAAATGAGGATCTTAGAAGGGTGAATGACACAGTATGTTTGGGAAATTGCCAGCCACTTGGCCTGGATGGAATGCTGGAGACGTTTATCCTTTCATATCATCCAGAGGATTTAAGTGCCTATGTGCCAGGCTCTGTACTGGGCACGGGGAATAAACCATGAACAAAACAGGCATGGATGCTGCTCTGTAGAGCTTATGACCAGTGGGCCTATATATATGTATGTATGTAAAATTAGAAATAATTATGAGAGTACCCATTTCATAACCTACAGGGCCCTCTGTGGCCCAGCCTTTGCTAGCTTCTCCATCACCATTTCTTAGTATTCACTGCTTCAGTCACTATGCTCCTGTCCTGTTGGCCTTCCTTCTTTCCTTAAAGACTCCAAGCTTTCATACCTCAGAGCCCTTGCACTTGCTCTCCCCTGTAAGTGGAACACAACCCTTCTCTGTCGCTCTTGTGACTGACCCTTTGCTCATCTTTGAGGGTTTGGCTTTGTCACTTTTTCGAAGGGGCCTTCCCCCATCACACTACCTTAGCGTATGCCTCCTTCTAACTGCAGATGGTTTTAAGAAGAGAAGAGACGTGATCAGATTCAGGTTTTAAAAAGCTCACTCTGGTCGTGTGTGGAATATGGACTTGCATAGTGGCAAAATAAGAAATGGAGAGCACTTAAGAAGCTGTTGCAGGAGTTCAGGCAAGGGATGCTGTGGCCTGGATAAGGCTGGTCACAAGCCAAGAGAGTATTTCCTGGGTGAATTCAGGACAAACTTGGGGAACACCCTGGAGGGTTTGGGGATGAGTGGATGTGGGGTGGGGGAAAGGGGCTCAACAAGGTGGACCCTCAGGATCCTAGCAGGAGCCAATGGTGGGTGGTTGCACAGGAACCAATATAGGGAACTTTGGAGGAAGATCAGTCATGTGTGTGTGCACATGTGTTGTTTGTGTGTGCACATGCATGTGTGAGTGCATGCGCGCACATGTATATGTGTGCATGGGTCTGTGTTTGGACGTACAGGCCTAAGGGCTGGGAGTGGGGGTGACAGAAGTCAGTCAGGACATGTCTGACTCTAAATGCCAATGGTGGACTCCCAGATAGAGATGTTGCATAAGAAGTGGTTTAGGATTTAGAACTCAGAGGACAAGTCTGGACTGGAGACGGAAATGAGGAAGCTAACAGCACTTGGATGGTGCCCTATTCAAAACCACAATAGTGGGTGGACAAGGCTCACCAGGGCCCTGGAGTTGAGTTAGACAAAAGAGTGTGGCAGTGAAGGAAGGAGAAACTAGGTGGGACGCATTTCTTAGGAGTTTTCTTCAAAGTCAACAAAACTAAGAGTGTTTCGAGGAGGGGTGAGCAGTGTCAAACGTGGGAGAGAGCGGGAGGGAGTGAGGACGAAACGTTTTTCGTTTCATTTGAGGCATGGAGGTTGCTGATGGCTCTGGGGAGAACAGTCTCAGGGGCTGAGGGAGCCGACGGGCACGGATCAGTAGTGGGCACAAGATCATGCACATAAGACAAGCAGAGACAACTCTGCTGGTGGGTTTGGTTAAAGAGCAGAGCAACCATGGTTGTAGCTAGACAAAAGGAAACTAAAAAAACCCACAAAGATGGGGGGGGAGAGCAAGTTTATCTGCTAATGGCAATGATCCCTTAGGGAGGGGGAGACGAAGAATGCAAGAGAAAGCAGGGAGGTCTGAGGAGGGGGTCAAGCAGGCAAGAGAGGGCTGGATCCTGAACAGCTGTGGTCAGTATGTTGTGTGTGTGTCTGTCGGGGATGTCTGTGTGGGGTTCTAGAAAAGGGGAGCAGCAGCCAGCAGGTGGGCACTGCCTGGGCATGGGGCCCTGAAGGAGGAGGGGAACAGGGTCCCCACCTCCTTCCCTCTCAGGCAGCGTGTTTAAATGTGAAACTCTGACAGCCTAAGGGCCAAGCATTGTTCTAAACACTTAATGAATATTAAGTGTTTAATATTAATATTCATATTAATGAATATTAATATTAATGAATATTAAGCCTGCACAGTCCAGGGAGGTGGCTCCCCCAATTAGCCCTGTTTTGTAAGCGAGGAAGCTAAGATCTTGCTGACTGAGTGAGCCGAGGTCCTACAGCTGGTGTGCAGTGGAGTTGGCCCTCACACCCAGGCAGCCTAGCTCCAGAGCCTGCGCTCTCACCATCACGCTGAGAGGCCAAATTTGAACATAAGGACAGATACGAGGTATTCAGAAAAGCGACCATGTCAAGTCCGCTGTGTTTTCTTTAGATTAAGTACAAGCAGCTGGAGATCAGGGGAAAGATGCTGGGCATTCGGGACAGATGAAAGATGAGAAGGACCTTGGGTAAGCAAACTTAATGTAGCGGATAACTTTGGCCCATGTGGATGAGGGAAGGAGAGGATGAAATTGTTCTTAAGATAGTGACTTGTTCTTAAAACATAACTTACGCTCAGCTGAGTTAAGTATGCATTTGTGGGTTAAACACATCACTTCGCAGAGACCTGGGACCTCCACCAAATAAGACAAGTATCAGAGTGAGTAAGGAGAACTCTTCCAGAAGGTTCAAGGGACCTCAAGTGTTTTAAATCTTGAACCACTGTAGACCTTTTATTTTCCCAAATCTTAGAAAAAGATGGAACTCATTTCATGAAACGTACAGAAACCTAATAACAAAGCTTGACAAAGATAGCACTAAAAAAGTAAGCAATATATAAATCTCACATAAACACAAAGTAATAGCTAATAAAATTTATAGAGTATGAGAAGAGCAATTTACCATGACTGAATTTGGGTCATTTTAAGACTGTAAAGACAGTTAAAAAATTTTAAATCTAGCAGTACTTCATAAGGAAAGATCTTATGATTATCTCAGTAGATAGTACAAAGACATACAATATTCAGAAATAAACCCATACATTTATGGTCAATTGTTCTTTCAACAATAAGCCAAGGTAATTCAAGGGAAGAAAGAATAATCTTTTTAGCAAATGATGCTGTGACAACTGGATATCTGTATGCAAAAGAGTGAAATTGGATCCCTACCTCACGTCATATATGAAAATTAACTCAAAATGAAAAAGAGCTAAATGTAAGAATTAAAATTCTAAAATTCTTAGAGGAAATCATGGGTGTAAATCTTCATGACCTTGGATTAGGCAATGGTTTCTTAGATATGACATGAAAAGCACAAGCAAACAGAGAAAATATATAAATTGGACTTCATCAAGATTATAACTTTTGTGTTCAGAGGACATTATCAAGAAAGCGAAAAACAATTCACCAATAGGAGAAAATACTTGTTCATCACATATCTAATGAGAGTCTAGTATCTAGACTATACAAAGAACTCTTGTAACTCAACAGTAAAAAGATAAATATAAGCCAATTAAAAAATGGGCAAAAGATTTGAATAGACATTTCTTCAAAGAAGATATACAAATGACCAATATGCACATGAAAAGATGCTCAACATCATTGGTCCTTAGAGAAATGCAATGAGATATCACCTCACACCCAGGAGGATGGCTATAATAAAAAATACATATATAATATAAAAAATATAATAAAAAAGACAGACAATAACAAGAGCTGATGAAGATGAGGATAAAGAGAAATTAGAACCTTCCATACATTTCTGATAGGAATGTAAAATGGTGAGCCACTTTAGAAAATATTCTGGCGGTTCCTCAGAAAGTTAGAGGTAGAGTTACAACATGACCCAGCAATTCTGATAATTGAAAACATACGTCCACACAAAAACTTGTACATGAATATTCATGGCAACATTCTTCATAGTACAAAAAAGTCAAAACAGTCTACATACCCATCAAATGATGAATGGATAAATAAAATGTGATCTACCAATAGTATGGAATACTATTCAGCCAGAAAAAGGAATGAAGTATTGACACATGCTACAACATGGATGAACCTTGAAAACGTTATGGTAAGTGAAAGAGGCCAGACACAAAAGGCCACATAATGTATTATTCTATGTATGTGAAATATCCAAATAGTTATATTTATGGAGACAGAAAGCAGATGAGTGTTGCCAGGGGTTCAGGGGAAGGGGATAATGGGAAATGACTACTAGTGGATATGGGGTTTCCTCTTGGGATGATGAAAACACTCTGGAATTAGAAAGTAGTGAAGGTTACACACCTTTATGAATATACTATAAACCATTGAATTGTCTGCTTTACAAAAGCTCAACTTTATTGTAGGTAAGTTATGTCTCAATTAAAAAAACATGTAATAAATACAACCATCATTCCTATTATAAATATTTCAGAAACTAAGAATAGAAAATGTATTCAGATGATATGGAGCATTTATTGCAAACCATATAAGCAAAAAATCTACACATGTTCCCACTGAAATCAGGTAAAATACGTCGTCTATTATAATTTTTATTTAACATTGTTCTGGAAGTTACAACCAATTCAATAAAACATGAAACAGAAATGTTACAAATATTGGACAGAAAATTGTGATTTTTCAGAAAAAAACAATATACTTACCTTGAAAGCTCAAAGGAATTAACTAAAAATTATGGTAAAAAGAGGTCTTCAAAGGATTGAGATATAAGATGGATATCAAAAGCTTTCTTGAGTATTATATGTGACTAATTAGGAAATAACATGGAAAATCTTCCACTCACTAGATAAACAGATATTCATGGAAATACTGTAAGTGCAATGAAATGTCAAAGTGAATATCTCTGGTTGAGAATTGTTGATAAATTTTGGATTTTCTGTAATGTGCAATATTTTTAAAGTTTTCTATGTTGAGGAAGTATGGCTTTTATAATAAAAAGGCAATAGAATGTTTCTTCAAACATTACCTCAGGTTGGAGGTGACTTTGGGGGCCTTCCCTGTCCACATTTGTGGTCTACAGACCACACTTTGAAAACCCCAGCTCTTGTCATCTTAATCCTTGGTCCTTTGGAATGAAATTAGCTTTAATTTTAAGAGTGCTTGTGATAGATGAGGACACAACCAACTCAAGATAGTCAAATTACAAAGCTCTTTTTGTGGAGTGTCCTCATTTAAGAAAGGAGGGTTGAAAGCTGTGAGTGACAGGGAGATCTTGAGAGAGGACCATGGTGGGAACTCAGTTGAGAGAAAGGGTAAAGACAGTGAAACTGGGAAAGAAAATAAGATCATGCAAACAGGACTTTGTAGGGAGAAGATGAGGAAGGTGTGACAGGATGAAGAAGGAAAGATGAGCAAGTTGGAGAAGGGAGACAGAAGGGGAAAGAGAAAAATGGCAGGTATGAAGGATAACACATTGAGTGGGGAATGTGATGTCCCAAAGGGGTCCAGGTAGGAGGCTGGTGGGGAAAGATGAGCGTCCTGTCAAAGATGGCCAAATCCTGACTGACCTTTCCTTGGGAGTCAGCAGTCTCTGAGGTGCTCAGTAATGGATGCTGTTATGGGCTGAATTGTATCCTCTCAAAATTCATTTGTTGAAGTACTAAGCCATACTACTTTAGGCTGTGACTATATTTGGAGATAGGGCCTTTAAAGAGGTGACTAAGGTGGGGCTGGCTCCGTGGCGTAGGGGTTAAGTTCACACACTCTGCTGTGGAGGCCAGGGGTTCATGGGTTCGGATCTGGGCGTGGACTTACACACCGCTCATCAAGCCATGCTGCGGCAGCGTCCCACATACAAAATAGAGGAAGGTTGGCACAGATGTTACCTCAGGGACAATCTTCCTCAGCAAAAGCACAAACAAACAGGTAATTAAGGTAAAATGAGGTCCTTAGGATGGGCTCCAATCAACTATGACTGGTGTCCTTATAAGAAGAGGAAATTAGGACACAGACACACACAGAGGGAAGACCATGTGAGGACACAGGAAGAAGACAGCTGTCTATAAGCCAAGGACAGAGGCCTCAGAAGACACCAACCCTGCTGACACCTTGATTTTGGACTTCCAGCCTCCAGAACCGTGAGATGGAGAATGTCTGTGGTTTAAGCCCCTCATTCTGCAGTATCTTGTTATGGTAGCCGTAGCACATGAATACAGATGCTGAAGGGCAGCAGGCGACAAGGCTCAGGGAGGTCCCTGTTTCCAGTGGGAACCTTCCTGGCCCCAGGTCCTGAGGAGAGCAAGCAGGCAGTGAGCGCTCCATCAGTGTCTGTTCATTTAATTGCCCGGGATGGCATAAATACATTTGGGGACAAGCCGCTGACTTGGGTGAAGAGTGGCCTGCTGGCCCCCAGCACTCGGAGTGCCTTGGGACCTGTCAGAGGGTTTTGTAGAAGGAATTTGATGTGTGAGCATGTGGTGGCGTGGGGCTTGGTTAAGAGACCACTGTAGGTTCTCTTCAATTCTCTTCTAAGTCTCTAATGCTTCCCCTTCCGGTGGACTGACCTGAAGGCCCCACTGGGAAATGAGCTGGGCACAGGGAGGATGGGGACCTGGATGTGCTGAGCTTTAGGGAAGATGGAACAAGAAGTCCACGAAAATGCCTTGTCCAGCTCTCAAAGCCTGGCACCAGGAGCCAAACACCGTGTGTATATGCGTGTGTGTGAATATGTGAGTGTGTATGTGTGTGTTTGCGCGTGTGGAACCTGCTGCTCTGCATTGGGCTGTGCTTGCTGTACCTGGCTCCGGGCAGAGAGAAAGCAGGGACCTGGAAAGAAGGTCCATGAATGATGCTCGAACCCCTGAGGGCTTGTTGGCGCTCTGCAGCCGGACTTCCTGCAGCCCTCCCAGGGCACACCCAGGAGCTGCCGAGCCCAGCCGAGGTACTGTCAGTCCTAGGAGAAGAGGATGAGAACTCCCCATAGCGATGTTTTGCAAACTTGAATAGCATCCTTTCAAAGGCCAAGAACGTTCTTACAGGGCCCGTGTTGACTTAAGTTATTGCTGCTTAAACAACGACTTAACACAAACACAAACATTCAAGTTTATAGTTGCTTTATAACTATAAAACAAAAACAAATGTGTAAATTAAATACAAACACAATTACAACAGCAATAAAACTCAGATTGAGAACATTAATTTTATGTGACTGTTGAGCTCGGTGCTTGCAAAACCAAGTTGCCTCCTAAGTGAATATGAGACTGAACGTGAGGCAGATTCTCCTGGGGCTGACAGGTCCTCACTGCCATGTGCCCACAGGATGCAGATTCCCAGCACTGACAGCATGGATATGTATTAAAGCCATCGCGTCACCATGATTGCCAACCTAAATGCAAAGAGGGCACAGGAGCCAGGTGCCACCAGGTGTTTATAAGGTGCTTTTCCAGATAATCTATGTGCTTTAAAATTTTTTCTAGATCTTCCTAAAGTTTTAAGAATTCCATTAGGGAGCATGAAGAGCCTTGGGGTTGTTCGTGGGACCCCTGTTTGAAAAATGCAGCCTGGGAGTACTCACGTGGAACATCCATCATTCATTCCACAGACACTCACCCACTGCTTCCCCCACACCCAGGGCCTGGGCTCAAGCAGAGGGACACAGATGACTGACGGCCAGTGTTAAGGATCAAAGATGCTGTAGGTAGGGGTTTGTATAGGAAACTGTGGGGCTCTGAAAAGGGTACCTAATGCAGCCTTTGGGGGCTTGGAACGCTTCCCGGAAGAGGAGATGCCTCTTCAAGCTGAGTCTTGAAAGGATAGCAACCTTGCAGCCCTATGGAGGGGCAGTTAGTACACACATACCATGCTGAGTTATGACTGGGTGCTGTATTTTTAGGATAAGGCTATGCTTATGAACAGGGAAAAGAAGGTTTATTTTGCCCCGTAGAGAGCTAACCCCTTGTCCCCAAAATCTTCTCCTTGGGCAGTTAATAGTTCAGCAATTTCACCATCAGAGTGCCATTCATTGACTTAAAATTTGCCCTGTCTATGTCAATAATAATGTTTTTGGAAAGCTCACATAATCAGACAATACCAGCCTTTTACACGTTAGCATGAATTAGTTCATCGGTTAGCTATAGGTTCAGAAAAAGTCCTGAAGGGATGGAAGTGGAGTTTGGGTGGGACTATGGAAGAGAAGTTGGACCAGATCTTGGAGTTTACCTGAGGAGGGGTGGGTGCCAGGAAGACGGAAACACACCCTGAAGAGGTCTCATCTCTCATCCATCCGTGTGTGGAATGGGGTGCACGCACACGTGCGGGGGGGGGTGCGGTGAAAGGGTAGGTAGGATGGGCAGCCTCAGCTTTCTCTGCCTCAGAAAGAGGTTACGCTGGAGGCTACACAAAGGGCTAGCTCCCTGCATCCTGCTCTCACCCGTCCAGGAAGGGTGGGAGGAGCAACCTGGCCTGCCTGTGATGGAGGCCTGCGCTTGGCCCAGCAGCTGCCCGGGGTCCTGCAGGCTAGCCCTGGCTCCATTCGGGCCAGTGTTTGGGAGGAGCCTGAGCATCCTGACTCTGACTTTCCTGTCCAGGTAGCTGAGAGCAGTGCTCAGCTGGCCCCAGCTACGTCCAGAGGGCAACAGCGCTCCCCTGCAGAAACAGAGTAGCTGCGAGAGGAAAGTCAGGCTGGCAGCGGGAGACTCGGCTTGAAGGTGCCTAATCCGAGAGCAGCATACAAGGTGGGTGCCAGCAGCATGCTGACCCGGAGCTGAGGTAAGACAATCAACAGCCAGTTTGCACTTGGGCATGACTCTGAGTCTCGTAAACCCTCTTCTCACAAAACCCCAGAAGCCCTCGGGTGCCCCAGAGCACTGCATCAGTGACTGCCACTCACCCTGTCTCTGTTTCTCGGTGGCGGCGTGATTGGCATTTCGTGTGGATGTTACTCCCTGGGCAGACTGCCCACTGCATGGTAGGGCACTCACGTCACAGCCTCTGTCCCTGAGTGCCAGTTGTGCACCCACCTCCAATATTGTTACAGCAGTCAAAAATGTCCCACACATTTCCAAAGACCCCTAGGGGACACTGCTAGGGGGCCACTGGCTGTCTCTCCAAAGATGGGCTCTGCCCAGCTCCATCACTGGCCCTTCCTTATGCATATAACCTAAAGCACGAAGCACCCACACTGCACAGGAGGGTGGGGCCGGGAGACGAGGATAGGCTGAGGGGTGTGATGGGGGCTGAGGGCTGGGCGGGGGGCCTCTTGGCAGGTTCCGGCGTGAAAGCTGCTGTCAGCTCACATCTCCCGGCTCAATAAGGGCTGTTATTCAGGAACGTCTGAAAAGCACCAGAGGGGAGAGGTGTCTCTTCCCAGACTCCTCTTCGTTTCTCAACCCCACGTTAGCATGAGAGGATTAGCAATTTTCTCGCTTCTCTCGTTGCCTGTTGTTTTAGCATCAGTTGCCCCTTTCTTTGGTAGCTGACCTGGGTGACTGGGCCTCCAGGCACAGCACAGTCTCCCACCTCCCCTCTCCCATCTCTATCTGTCCCCCTCCTTCATCAGCTCCCTCTTCAGCTGCTCTCTCAAATAATAACCCATCTTCCTCTTCCCTCCTCTCCCTCTCTTCGTCCCTTCTGTTCTGGGCTGAATTGTGTCTTCTCCAAAATCCGTATGTTGAAGTCCTAAACCCCAGTACTTCAGAAAGTGGCTGCATTTGGAGACAGGGCCCTTAAGGAGGTAATTAAATTAAAATGTGGTCCTCAGGGTGGGCCCTAATCCATTATGACCGGTGTCCTTATAAGAAGAGGGGATTAGGCCACAGACATGCACAGAGGGAAGACTATGTGAAGACGCAGAGAGAAGACAGCCATCCACCAGGCAAGGAGAGGACCCAGTAGAAACCAAGCCTACCGACATCTTGATCTCAGATTTCCAGCCTGCAGAACTGGGAGACAACCCATTCCTCTTGTTTAAGCCCCCTGTTTGTGGTACTCTGTTATGGCAGCCCCAGCTTCCTTTCTTTCTCGCTTACTAATTCATGGATGTACCCCTGAAACACTTATCGATGGCCCACCACATGCAGGGCACTGTGTAGGAGTGGATTTTCTAGGGCTCAGTTCTCAGCCCTTCTCTCGTCTCAGAGGATGGATCCTGGACAATGGCATTCATTTCCAAGGCATCTCACACCCGCTTGAGGATGTCAGTTGTCTTTCTCTGGCTCTCCCCTCACTGTGAGCTGTAGAGTCTAAAATTCAACATTTCTCTTAGATCTTCCGTCAACTGTATTGGACATATTAGATTCAATGTAGTCCCTTTCTCCAAGCCTGCTCTTCTCCTAGGGGTCCTCCCTCTGTGATAACTGGGGGACCCTTGTGACGTCTCCCCTCCTTCATTGATGGCACCCATCATCATTGGCACGGAGTACAAACTCCTGGGGTTGGCAGTTGGGAGCCTCCAGGGCTTTTCTCCTGCTGTCCCTCTTTCCACATCTCACTCCCTAGATACAACTGGTCTGCTAGGCCCCCAGAAGCCACCTATAGGACTTGAGAGTCCTGCGTCCTTTAGCCTCTGCGCTTTGACACAGGCTGTTCCCTCGCCTGGAACAAGCCTCTCACCCTCTGTCTGCAGACTCTCCCAGCATCCTTTAAGCTTCAGTTCAAGGGCAACTTTCACTGTAAATGTTTCCAGCACAGTGACTAGGAAGAGGAAGTGGGCTTGGCTTCCATTTTGGTCAGTGAGGTAGATAATCTGCACCCTCATTGCAATCCCTTCCATCTGGAGCCTTCTGGAATCTGGGGGTCATTTCTTTCTGTATGCAGCCAGCCTGCAGGGGCCCTGAAACCCCCCTCCCATTTCCTGCTAAGGTTGTGGGATGACCCAATTCACCAGAGTCCCTGGGGATGTTGGTTTGGAGAAGCTATTTGTATCTAAATACACTGTCAGGCTTACAGCTTCACACTTCCTTACTTTTAGGAAAAACCCAGTGCACCCCACACCCCTTCCCCTGTCATGCAGGCGAAAGATGCTGCAGCTTCATGAAAGTTCGGCCGTGGTTGGCTCATGGCTTTTCCTTCTGACTGGATGGACGCATCCTCTGTAAGCACGATCTCTTCTTTCATATCCTCCCCCATCAGTCAGAGCTGGAACCCCTTTAACCCAGACTCTACTCCTTGTCCACTCCCTTTTAGTGATATTCAGGTGTGCAACTAACTGCTTCTAGCAGGAAAATGCTTGTGAGCAGTGTGGAGGAGGAAATCTTAAAAATTACTTGTCTAAATCCAGATTGAACAAGCAACACAGATGTGCTGAGCACCTTACAAGGTGGGCAGTTTACTTTGCCTTGGTGTTTTCAGTTAGGAACATATTTGCTATACACGACATCAAGCTGATTACAAAACCACGCCATCCTCTTTCATCTCAGACTCAGGTTTTAGCAAACGACTGAATAATGAAAGCGAAAAGAGATCTCCCCTCCCCAGCCTGCAATGGGACAGCAGAATGCATTTATTTGGAGGGAATTCGGATTTCTAAGATGCTTCCTCTGATGACTGGAGGAATCAGGATTAGTTGAGTAGGGGCTGCATGTTGCTTAGTGTCCGCAGGGACCTGGACCGACTTCAGAACCATCAGAATGCTTGTCCAGAACCCCTAGATGGGGACATTTTTAGAAGAGGTAATTCTAAAAAAATAATTGGATTGCATTATTCTTCTAATTCTGCCCACAGTCACACCTGATAGAGCCAGGGGTTGGACAAATAAAGTCAGTGGGAGATTTTCAAATGGTCCGAAGCTTGTGAGTGAATGGGCAGGCACCAGGGCGAAGGGAAATATCTGGAAGACCTTTGCTGCTGTAGTCCAGAACAACTGACATACTGAGGCTCATCTGGGTCACTGGCTGGGTCCCCCTGGGGTCTGGGTGAATTTCCCTGTTCCTGTGTCACGCAGCCTAGCCCAGAGGTCTTCCCAAGATGGTCTGGAAGATGATTCCGGAAGCTGAAAAGCACTGAGAGAGCACACAGCTGAAAAGAGAACAATGTTGTGTATCACAGAACTGCAAGAAAAGCACTTTCCAGCCCCCAGTCCGCAATGCAGCACCGGTTTTGGCAAAGAGAAAGCCAGGGAAAGAAAGGGTGGGCGTTTCGGTCTAATGCTGGTTGAATGTCTGCTCAGTTCTGCAAGCAGAGACTGATACTTAGAAATGATACAAGGACCCAAGGGGGAAATAGGCCCTCCAAGTGTGGTCAACATGTGGAATGGGCCCCTTCTACTTTCCACCGACTCATAGAGTAAATTGCAAGTGCAAAGGTTGAAGTGGGAGGTCACGGAGGACACCAAACCCTCTGCTTCCTCAGCTCCCAGCCCTCGTGGGGTCATGCTAATGTGCCATTTGCATATGTCACTTTCATCTGCAAAATGAGGTTCAGAGATATTACATTGCCCAAGGGCCCACAACTGGTACCCACGATGGGATGCTTTCAGAACCAACGTTCCTCTTCCAGGATCCTTTCCCCTATCCCGCCAAGCACTGTCTTCCCCAGTCAGAATTCGAGTTCCAGTTCAGACACTGGTGCCCATAGAACCCTGGACAGGTTTCTGGTCCTCTTTGAGTCTCAGCTTACTAATCTGTAAAACAGAGCCTGGGACCTCACAGGCATGGGGTGTGAGGCCCAGTTGCTCACTTGTGCAAAGTGGTTTCCAAGCTCTGGTCTGTAAGTCTCCCAGGAACGTCTGCATTCCTGGGTTGTAGGATCCGCTTTGACATCAGTTCTGTCTTCAAGATCAGACCCAGGGACCTTGCAGCCAGTTCACCATGAGCTCCTCAGGTCCTTTCCCCAGCCTAGTGAGGGCTGGGGCCACTCCCTCCAGTCCAGCTGCCTTGGTGGTCAGCCTAGTCCCTGCAGGTCCCTGTTCCATATGAGCCTCCCAGCTAGAAGGGCCCTCTGGGGACCCTGGGCCCCCAGGAAGTGACTGGGATTTGGAGAGATCAAAAGGCTTGTACCCACTGGCCTGGGCTGTGGGGGTGGACGGTCCCTCTGGGACACGCCCTGGGGTGCACCACTGGTGGGCACCACCTCCCTCTCCAGGTCTTCCGCACCCCTCCTCCCTGCCCTTAGGGGAAGGAGATGGGGATCCTGTTCTCTCCCTCCTCCAGGGACCCACCCCCAAGCAGGGCCCGCCTTTTCTGGAACCCCACAAAGACCTCCCCTGACAAACACACATGAAACAGCCCTCACACACGCTGTTCTTGCTCTAGAGATCCTGGACTAGCACATCGATCACGCTCACACCCCAAGTTTAGAACCTTGGCGAAGAGACCAGGCATCGCCTGGAGTGACCTGGGCTGAGCGGCCTTGTCATCACTCCCTGGCTGGGTGACCCGGGTCAGCTCCTTCATCTCCCTGCCTCTGCTTCCTTGTCTATAATAATAATGGTAATGATGGCTGATATTCCCTGTCAGGGGCAGCGCTTTAACAGAAACTGTCTCACTCCGTCTTAAATACTCCCTGAGGGTCACGCCCATTTCCCCATTGAACAGATGCAGGAAACTGAGGCACACGGAGATTAAGGAGCAGTGCCAGGGTCTCACAGTGGCAGGACTTAGTGACATGGTACAAAGTCCCTAGGCCAGGCCTGTGGCTGAGGGCGCTCGAAGTGATCACTATTGTCTGTTGTGTCCACACGCTCTGGACTTATCTGTGCGGACCCTGTCAATTTTCCAAGGGTCCCCATCCGCTCCCCTCCCCCCGCCCCCAAAGCTCAGCTGCTCCTTGGCTCTCAAAGGTCCCTGTGGCGAGAGCGACCCCCGGAGGTCCCCTATGCACCAGGTGAGCCTAAGGTCAAGGGCAGCCGCTGCCTTTGGTAGTTCCCCGCCCACCCCCACAAGCACCCCGAGGCTCCAAGGCGCCCTCCCCTCAGCAACAACTGTGTCAGCGATGCAGAGGGACCGCCAGTCCCACTGCAGCTCTGTGCGTCCTGCGTCTGAGCGATCAGCTCTCAGAGCCTCAGTTTTCTCATCCGCAAAGTGGGGCCGGTGAACGTGGGACCCCCGGGCTCGCCGAGGGAGTGCAGGCGCGGGGCCGCGCTGTTGCCGGG